>NC_052353.1:61045488-61063589 GCF_009727055.1 Benincasa hispida
CCCCTATTGTTACCAAACCTCCAATTTTACCAATAATATTGCCGATATTTTGGCAATAACTATTGATAATATTTCGCCCCTAACTGTGACATGAATAATTTTGTTTCATTTTAAAAAGAAAAACAAAACAAAACACAAAAAAAAACCCAAAAAAAAAAAAATCATATTTGAGATTAAGAATTTGAGGTAAAGAATCTAACCTCCAAGGCTTTTATGACACCCTCAAGTTCTGTTGCCTTCTTAGACCACTCCTCGGAACTTTCTTTGTAAAGTTCAACAAGTTTATTGACCTACAAAGTAAATTAAAAACCCAATGTCAGGATCACTATTTAATCTCTTTGCTTCCAAATGATAACCCCGTATAAGAGCAAATTTAACGGCATTGGGATGTAATAAAACACTAATTTCAAGATATATCAGAAAAATTAATTTCACATATTTCTATATGAAATCAATTGGAAATGAAATTTCTTTTCAAGACCCAAAGGTACCTAGATCTTACGACACACCAGTTTGAAAATATGAACTCAAATCCACCTATGCATTAGCAGCTAATAAAAAAAAAATTAAATGATAGAAAAATCTGACTTTCACATAGAAAAATTAAAGAATACAAGTGCAATCAAAGCCTAAGAAAAAAGAATAATTAATAAACAAGTAAAATGTTAAACCTCACAAGGTTCTAGCCTAGATGCAGGCACCTGACAAGAAAATTAAGCACATAATGTTTGTTGCATACAGGGAGACTTAACCACTAATGTCCCCGATGTAAATGGACGAAAGCTCTAATGGTCAAATAATTAGCTTCATCCAAGCTCCATAATTTTTAAGTCATATCACATGTTAGAAAATCATCCGACTAAAATCATAGGAATATTCAGTCATCTGAAACCTAAAAACGGAAAAGAGGAAGGTTTCAAGAATCATTCCTTGGCTCCCCAAGTCCTATTGAATTCCCTACACAAGGTGCACTGTTAAGTGTCTTTTCAAAAGAAGAAGAAATACTCCAAATCCTCCTAAACAAAATACTGATCAAGGGCATAATGCCAATGACGTTCCTCGTGTCAAAGCAAATCATAAGACATTAAGTTAACATCTACAGAAGAAAAAGATCAAATGAAAGAGTACGATAGTTGAAAATGGTAATCTGCTATCAAGTACAGCCAAGGCTAGTAAATGCATATGTTGACCCTTGAGCCCCTAAAAATTGTTAAGGAGAAAGTGTCCCTGTCTCACCCACTAGTTTCCAATGATACTATCAAAAAGGAGGATTCCTTCGACTCTCAACTATATGTTGGGGTTCTCTCATGCTGTATTCGGGCTTAAAATTAATGAATAAATGTTAGATTTGGGGGATCAATTGTGATAAGGAGAAACTCGTGAGCCAGAAAAGTAAAGCAATTACAGTCAAATTCAAGTTTTTTTTAAAAGGAAACAAGGTTTTTCATCGATGAAATGGAAAGAGTCTAATGCTCAAAATACAAAGGAACGGAATAAGCAAAATAACGAAAAATACAACTAAATGAAGCCCTTAACTAGACAAAGCCAGTGAAGTAAAGCAATTACAAATTTACGATCAAATACAAGCCATAATGGAACAAATTGGCTCTTGAACGAAAACCACAGAATCTGAAACTATGAGAACAACCATGTGTAGCAAGGACAATGCAAAGTAGTGCAGAAAGATACTTCAAGAACCAACGGAAACTGAGATACTTCAAAAACCAACTGAGACTGAGACTTCAACACTGCTTCAAGAATCTTGAGACAAAAGATCCTTCCAACCAAAAACTTCCATCAAAGGAAAAACTAGCAACTCTAAGGTTTTAGAGCATTGGCAGCGAATGAAGCTTGAAAATGAAGCCAAAACAAACTGACATGCTTGGATCTCAATAAAAAACACCAAGATGATATAATATCCCGCAGCAACTTCTGCCAACAAGAGAATGACTTCAGGTATTTCAACTCCTATAACTTCTATTTATAACCACATACACTAACTAATCCCTAACTAATTACTCTTATGCTCCCTTATTAATATCATACTAATATCCCTAACTAGGACCCTTAGATTACCCCACCCTTTCAAAACACTTTGTCTTTAAGGTGTAAAGCACCAAAAAATACACATATACTGTAAACCCGCGAATCTCATTTAAGCAAGTTAGGTCAAACTTGGATAACAAGGAGAACAGGTGAATATTCCAAGAAGGAAGCTTGCCCCTGTCTCCTCAGCTTCTCGACTAAATCATTCCAGACTTTGGAAACCTTTTCTCAAGCATTTTGCCAGAAAACGAACTTCCTTCATTAATAGATGGACAGCTACAAAAGATAGACAATCAATGGAAAGAAGAAATCTTAGTCTCTTAGAAGTTTTTGACTCCTCTGATGGCCAGTTTAAAGAGAATTTGAGCTTTATCAGACCAAGAGCAACAGAAACCAACCCAGATTTACTGGAGGCTTGTTGCACAAAAATTCAAGTCCCTTTTTCCTCCTCAAGTTCTGATAACTCCTCACTTGCTTTCAAACAGTTCAAGCACTCAAACTTCACCATCCCTAACTCAAATAGTAATTTCTTGAAAGGTTCACCTTGTTTCCCCTCTCTTATACCAAGAAAATGTGATTCGGATTTAGACTCTCCATTCAGTGTAAGCAGTGAAGAATTGGAAGATTTGGAGCTTGTTTCAGCCCAAGCGGACAGTGCCCAAGAAGACCTCAATGATTTGGATCTACAGACTCTGTTTTCTAATGAAGCTGAGGTGAATAAATTGGAGCAACGCCTTTCATGCTTTTCCCCCTTGCACTCATCTGAAATTCCAGATCACTTAACATCCATTGTTAAGGATTGTGGAATTGTTCTGGTTCGAAGCATCCCCTTTCTCATTGCCTGCAGTCCTCTATTGTTTAAAGCGCAATGAAGCTAGTGTCCTGGAATACAAGGGGGCTCAAAGATCCAAACAAAAGAATAGCTCTTAAAAGGCTCCTCAGAATCAGAATCCGGATCTGGTCTTAATCCAAGAATCTAAAAAGAGAAGTTCGATGCTGCCTTCATTAAATCTCTTTGGAGTTCTAAGGAAATTGGTTGGGAATCAGTGGAATCCTTTGGCAAATCTGGTGGCTTATTAATTATGCGGGACAAAAGCAAGGTAGAGGTAAATGAATCCCTCAAAGGTGGATACTCCTTGTCAGTCAAATGTTCTACTGTGTGCAAAAAAATTTGTTGGATCACCAATGTATATGGACCAAACGATTATAAGGAAAGGAGGTATGTATGGCCTGAATTATTCGCCCTTTCAGCTTACTGTTCAGAGGCTTGGTGCTTAGGGGGGGATTTTAATATAACAAGATGGGCACATGAAAGGTCCCCCATTGGAATAAATACTAAAGGGATGTGGCACTTTAACAAGTTTATTGATTCAGCCAAGTTACGGGAAATTCCCTTGTCAAATGGAAGATTTACTTGGTCCAGGGGTGGAAGGTCTTCCTCTAAATCTTTGTTAGACAGATTCTTTATAAATAAAGAGTGGGATGAGCTCTTTATTAACACAAGAGTAACTCGCCAGATCCGTCTCTGTTCAGATCATTATCCTTTGCTGTTGAATGCAGGTACAATCGCTTGGAGCCCCTCTCCTTTTAGATTATGCAATAGTAGGATTTTAAATAAGGAGTGCATCAGATCCATTGAGAATTCTTGGAGAAACAGCAATATGAATGGGTGGCCAGGCTTTGTCATTAACGCAAAATTGAGATCGGTTAAAGTTGCAATAAAGAGTTGGTTTACTGATTTCCAGGAAACTCAAATTCGAAAGGAAGAAGCTTTGTTAAAAGATTTAGCTGAGAAAGAGGCTCTGATTGAAATTTTGGGTTGGGATTCAGAAGTGGCCGGTTACATTTCTACATTAAAAGCTGATTTTATGACCATTTACAGACTGGCAGAAAGGGATTTCATTCAGAAATGCAAGCTGAATTGGATGAAATTGAGGGATGAAAACTCTAGATTTTTCCATCGATTCTTGGTAGCAAGGAAAAAGAAAAATCTAATCATTGAGTTGCTAAATGACCAGGGGGAGCCTCCCAAGTCATTCCATGAAATGGAATGCCTTATTCTGAGCTTTTAACCTACCTTATACACAAGCATTCCTGGAAACAGATATTTGCCGGTCTTTTTAAATTGGCCTTGTGTCACCCAGTCGCAGAATACTTCGCTAATTGCTCAATTTACCGAAGCTGAAATTTTTGTGGCTCTAAAATCACTGGGGAAAAATAAAGCACCTGGGCCTGATAGTTTTACAGTGGAGTTTCTTTCAAGATTTTGGTATTTGGCCAAAGAAAATTTTATAGCGTTATTCGAAGATTTTCTTGAAAATGGAAGATTAAATGCCTGTGTCAGAGAGAATTTTATTTGCTTAATACAAAAGAAAGAGGATGCAATTTCCATAAAGGATTTCAGACCAATCAGCCTCACTACCTTAACCTATAAGGTAGTTCCAAAAGTCCTCGCAGAAAGATTGAAGAAAGTTATGTACTCCATTATCGGCCCTTCCCAGAATGCCTTCATTGAAGGAAGACAAATATTAGATCCAGTGTTAATAGCTAATGAAGTGGTGGAAGATTATCGAGTAAAAAAAAGAAAGGGGTGGATTCTTAAACTTGATATGGAAAAAGCATTCGACCGGGTGGATTGGATCATTTTAGAGAAGGTATTAATTGCAAAAAACTTTGACTCACGTTGGATTTCTTGGATTTTGGGTTGCATTCAAAATCCTAAATTCTCTATTATCATTAATGAAAGACCTCGAGGTCATATTTTTGCGTCTAGGGGGATTAGACAAGGTGATTCTCTGTCTCCTTTTCTTTTCCTTCTAGTCAGTGAAGTGTTGGGTGCCATTCTTGACAAGCTATATGGAAATGGTCTATTTGAAGGCTTTGTGGTTGGAAAGAAGAAGATTCATGTTCCACTACTCCAATTTGCAGACGACACCCTCATATTTTGCAAATATGATAGCGGAATGCTATTAAAACTGAAAGAAGCCATTAGTCTTTTTGAATGGTACTCAGGGCAGAAAGTGAATTGGGAAAAATCAGCCCTTAGTGGAGTCAACATAGATGAAGGAGAACTGCTACAAATGGCTGGTCTGCTCACTTGTAAGGCCGAAATGCTGCCTTTTAATCATCTAGGTTTGCCACTAGGGGGTTATCCAAAGCAAGCCTCTTTTTGGTAGCCAGTGATAGATAAGGTCCATAAAAAACTGGATAAATGGAAAAGATTTAACCTATCAAGAGGAGGAAGGACAACTTTATGCAACTCAATTCTTTCCAATCTTCCAACATATTATATGTCCTTATTCGCAATGCCAGAAAAAGTGATATCTACATTAGAAAGGATAATGTGAAATTTCTTTTGGGAAGGACACAAAGGAAGCAAAGCAAACCATCTGGTGAAATGGGCATTGTCACTCAGTCCTTAAGTGATGGAGGTCTTGGCTTGGGGGGACTAAAAATTAAGAATTCGGCTCTATTGCAAAATGGGGTTGGCGTTTTATGATAAGAGGAAAATTTCCTATGGAGACAAGTGATCGCTAGCATCCATGGAAAAGGCCCTTTCAACTAGCACTCAGCAGGGAAGTGTGGGAATAGCTTGAGAAGCCCATGGATTAGTATCTTGAGAAGCTGGTTAAAAGTGGAGTCCTTGGCTTCTTTTAATCTCGAGGATGGTACTCGAATCGCTTTTTGGACCGATCCTTGGATTGATTCAATCCCTTTGTCCACTCATTATCCAAGCTTGTTTAGGATCACTTTGTTGCCAAAGGGCTCCATAGCTTCTCATTGGGATCATTCGTTGAACTCTTGGTCCATTGTTTTTCATCACTTGCTTAAAGATGAGGAAATACTACATTTTCAGGCCTTGTTATTGCTTCTTTCAGGCAAGACAGTTTCGGACAGCCCTGATTCGAGATCGTGGTCTTTGGAAGCGTCAGGTATTTTCACAATTAAATCTCTCACCACTCACCTCTCCCCTTCGTCCCCTATGGATAAAAGTCTTTTCAAGGCTCTATGGAAGACTAAAAGTCCGAGGAAAGTTAACATTCAGATCTGGATAATGCTTTTTGGGCTTCTAAACTGCTCCTCGGTCATGCAAAGAAAACTCCACTTGGCTTGTTTGTCGCCTTCTATTTGTCCTTTATGTAAAAAGGCAGGGGAGGACTTGCAACATCTCTGGTTCAATTGCCAGTAAGCTGTTGGTGGAATTTTTTCTCCAACTTTAACTTCGTTGGGGTGTCCGGAGACAATTTTAGAAGTAATGTACAACATCTTTTATTGGGTTCTCTTAAGAAGCGACCAAGGTTAATTTGGATCAATATGGTTAAGGTTCTTCTCGCAGATTTATGGTTTGAAAGAAATCAAAGAATTTTCCATGATAAAGAAACAAGTTGGATGGATCGTTATGACTCATCGCGAAGAAATGCTTCAGCATGGTGTTCCTTAAGTAGTTTTTTTTAAGGCTTCTCTTTACAAGATCTATGTTTGAATTGGCAGGCTTTCATCTACCCAGCTATTTAGAAGTTTTGGTCAGGTTTTAGCTTTGGATTTTCATTGTATCGCTTTTCTCTTATATCTTTGGTCTTGGTATTCCTGTATGGACATGATGAGGGCGCTAAAGGGGTGTCAACCTAGTTGAGATGCCCAAGTGCACCTCCTGATCCTTTTTGTTTTGTTTTGTTTTATTTTGTTTTGTTTTCATGCTATTTGTATAATTCTCTTATACCTTGAGCATTAGTCTCATTTTATTTTTTCTAATAAGGAGGCTTGTTTCCTTTTAAAAAAAAAAAGATGATTAAAAGAGAAGGAAAATACCTTAAGTGTTGAGTATGAAACTTTCGAGGGCTGAACATAGAATATAGTTGAGCTTGGTTAAGGGGGGCAAAAAATTGACTAAGTATGGAAACTATGTTGGATGGGAGGCGTTTGTGTGAGGACTCAATGGGTGATGGCCTTGTCATTTAGAGGTTAGACGAGCACCTAGAAGAGTTAGCCTTGTTGGCTAAGTGTTGATCGCATGAGGACACCAAGTGATGGTGAGTTGTGCTCGACAAGGCAAGGCATGAAGCAATGGCATGGCCGAGCGATGGTATAAGTGTGTTGTCTAGGCGATGGCATGATGCTAGGCAAGGGCGCTACGGGCTAGGAAGGCCTAGGCGTTGGCCTTGGGCAAGACCATGCAGCCAAGAGTGATATGTGATGGCCGAGGGTGAAGGAGGCCTTGCATTAAGTCCATGCGTTGGTCAAGCATGTTGAGGTTAGGAAGGTTGACATGCAGCAAGAATAGGCCTTAGGCGAGGAAGACTTGTGCGTAGGCTAGGCAAGGGGCGTGGAGGAAGGCCATGACATTAAACGTTGGGCGCAAAGGCATGCGTTGGACGAAATGGGTATGCGCCAAGGGAGACTGGGCATTGGAAGGAGTGTGCGGTCAATTGTGGACTATGCACCCAAGTGAGGTTAGATGTTGGGAAAAGCTATGTGACCAAGTGAGATGATAGGCGTTCAAGTGTGGCTATGCGATGAGTAGGTTATGCGGCCAAGGGGTGATGCGTTGAGTTGAGTAAACTTGGGGAACAAGGCTAAGTTGACAGCAAATCGGGGCAAGTGGCTAAATCTAGTGAAGTTTGGGCTGAAGCAAGGAGGAGGTGGGCGCACCATAAAGCATGCAAAGGAAGGCTATGCATTGGTTGAAGAGGATGAGGACACTTCAGCCACATGCAAGGAGGTGGTGGCAAGGTAGAGGTGTTGACACATGCATGGTGAAGGCATCTGGACATGCAGGGCAAGCGAGGTGTCAAGCATCGAGGGCTGTTGGGCTTCTATAAATAGGGCAGCAAGGGGACCTCAACTCTCACAATTCACTCGTGAAAATCCAGTGAAATTTGTGTGGAAGTATTGAGAAAGGAGTGTACTAAGTGACCCTGGGCTGCCGTTCAATTTGGAGAAGTGAGGAGTGAAGAAATGGCGTTGGAAGGCAAAAGGCCCAGTTGGACGCACAGGGCAGGCGCCATCGCACACGCCCACGCCTGGCACACAGCGCAAGCGCGCATCTGGACAACATGGACGCCTATTAGCGCGCACGGCCCAGCGACCCAACGCATGCCTGCGTTGTGCATGCTGCCCAACCCCTCGCGCACACACGCCCACGTCCTGCGACCCTGTCAAGTTGCGTCTGTGCGAGGTCTGCCGTCCAACCACGGACCCAGTGCACAGACTGCTGCCCACGCCCACTAGACTGCCTAAACAACCTCAAAAGCTGTGTTTTAAGGCGTTAGACCTATTTTTGGTAAGCTAGTTATTTCAATCTAAGGATATATTTGAAGCTAAAATTGATTTATTTGAGGAATTTCAAGCTAATTTAGGATTTCTTTGGAAATAATAAGTAAAATTCAGGAAAACAAGACCAAGGGCTGTTCTAGGAGGATTGTAAAGGGAATTAACAAGAGGACTGTGAGTGGGTTTTTCCTATTTCACATGTTTGAACTATATACATGTTATTTTATATATATGTGTGTGTGTGTGTGAGATATGAAATTGGCATGATCGGAAAATGTGTTTTCTGGACTTTATTTGTTGATTTGATTCTTGTTGTTTTGCATAACATGAATTGCATTGGAAACTGAGATTGTACCCTAGGAAATTATTAGTATGTCTCAAGCACGTCTAACGGAAAATTGTCGACATGTACACATCCGGCGGGCTATAAGGGTACTGGGATTGTTTCCTCAACATGCATATCGGGAAGTTCACGGAAATCCCCAGGAAATACATGATCATGCCAAGGATAGCCAGTTATCAAGCTGGAAGGGTCATTCTTATGTGTTATGATTGTTTGATTGTGAAATTCGCTTCCAAAAAAGAATTTCTAAAACAAACGTATTTTCTTGAAAAAGTACACCACTCACTAGGCTTTTTAGCTCACGTTTTCCAATGTTTTATCCACCCCTCCCCCAAGTAGCGGAAGCGGAACGTTCTAAGAAAAGCCACTCAAGGTCTGGAACTGCCACTCTCTCACAGAGTGAAACTCGAATCGGGTTACTTTTGAAAGTTATTAGGATTAACTAGGATTAGAAATGTACTAGAATGAATACTTGTAACTGCTGCTAAAAGTTAATTAAAATTATACGTATTTGTTATCTTATGAGTTGGTAAAAGATGGACAGTTGATATCACAAGGGTGGTGTCGGTTGTCTTCACATCTCCTTTCGGGATAGGGAGATAAAACTCAGGAGGGGGTGTGACATATACCCACTCCCAAAATCAAAATTAGAATTAGCAAGATAAAGCAAATACAACCCCAAATATAGCCCATAGCTAGACTAGTCTAGAAAAGTAAAGCAAATACAATCAAAACAACACATAACGGAACAAATTGGCTCTTTGAATGAAATTCCAAAAACCATTGTATCTAAAACAAAGAGAATAAACAACCAGGTGATGAGGACAACTATTAGGAGATTATCCAAGGGAGAGAAAACCAGCTTCAACTTCAACAAAACTGATAATATAACCAACAATCCAAATCAATAAAACCAAAATTGTAAGGGGAGACACTAAATGAAACCCAATCTAACATAAGAAGAGACGATAAAGCAGCCCAAGCCATTATGACAATGCAACCCCTTTCCGGTCTCTCTAACAAATGAGCCTCATAGAAATCATTAATTTCAAGCCCACAAAGCTTCTTTCTTCTTAATTCATAAATCTTCACGTGACTAATTTTTCACGTTTTCAGCACCTCCCATCTAGCACACATCACGAATTCCATTCGGGATTCAACTTCCTTATTTAAACTAATGGACTTTAATTTCGAACACTTTTTCTAATTACTCTATACGGAATATTTTACTGAGTTGGAACTTCTTTAGTAGGGTTTTTGTGACATTGTTTTTTTTTTTTTTTTGCCTTGTACTCTTTCAGTTTTTTTCTCAATGAAAGCTATAAAAAAAGGAAAAAAAAAAAAAGTTGACCCAACATCCACAACTAACAACACGCTACAGCTCATTGGACCTCATTACGTCCACAGTCAATCGCCAACGCCACTACAATAACAAAAAGGAACAAGCATTGACACTGCAAAGTCCAAATAAGAATATAATTGAATGCCAACGGGTGTCTTTTAAGAACAATAATTAGAAAGCATGTAGATGCATTAAAATTAACGTCAAACATAAATGTTCAAGAAACTGCTCACTGTTGATATTTCAGCACAAAGACGTTCCTCATTTTCCGCAGCCATTTTTCTTGACGAACACAATTCCTGGACAAGCAACAATTAATTAGCATTCATCAGCAGTGAAGAACATGGAGAAATTTCAACTTCTTGAGCAGGAAAGAGAACATATAACACCTCTTGTGCGGATGTTAGCTTCATCTCAAGTTCTTTCACACTATCCTTGTTCCATTTTAAGGCGCTAGAGCATTCATCCAACTGTCTCTCAACCTAAAATCAATGAAGTTACCAAAAAGTGATCAGCAGGCATAAACATCTGCAAATTTTGTAAGACGTGGAATGTAATCTCCTGTAAAGCCACATACATCTCTAAGTTTTGCAGACAGTTCAGCCTCGGTATCAGAATGAAGTCTACGCAGCTCAATGATATTGCCTACTTTAGCAGTTAACTCATCATTAAGCCACACGTTATGCCTCTCAATAAGTTCCTTCTCCTGCACAAAAAACAGAAGAATGTAAATATAGCACGTAAATGGAACCAAAAAACTGAATGAAGGGTATTAAATCAAGGTTAAATAACAGGTTTAGTCTCTGAACTTCAACGTTCGTGTCCATTTGGTCCCTAAACTTTCAAAAGTATTTAATAGGTCCCTAAACTTTCAGTTTTGTATCTAATAGGTCCCTAAAGTTTCAATTTCATGTTTAGTAAGTTCCTGACAAATTCAAAATTTTAAAGAAACTAATTGATCTAGATATAAATTTGAATTTGTCTAATTCCTATGGAACGTCACATCTTGAATGCCAACGCCTGTTGCCGTCGGTTGAATTTATGTCTAATTGAACTCTAAACCTTCAATTTGTGAAGAGTAGATCCCTCCATTATCAAAATTATATATATATATAATAATTTTAAAAAAAAGAAAAAAGTTGAAAGCTCAAGGGTTATCTAGAATGCTGAATTGAGTTCTGAAGTCTAGAGTTAATATATGTAGAATTAGAAAGTTTGTGTTTGAGGTGCAAAGTGGTATAGTCTGGAGTTAGAAAGTTTGTGTTTCGGGTGGAAAGTTGAGTTATTAAATCAAGGGTAACTGATGAATTTTTTTGTAATCTAAAAAGTACGATTTTCTAGGGGTTGATTTTGTTTACCCCTCCAATTAATGGCACACATATTTTCTCTGATTTTTAACACTCAATTAAGATGTCAACTTAAAACCTTTTACATATATTTTAGAATTTTTTACATTTAACCATTATAATTGAGATAGACAAAACACTCTTGTTTCATACAAACAACAAAATTGTAATAGACTTTCACATTGATGAAATGTATGAGTGTAATAACCACACAAATCAAGTAGGCCATCAATGGGTTTAGGCCATTTTATGGCATCTTATGTCAAATTGTAGGTTATGTTTTTTTTTTTTTTTTCCTGAAAGAAAACAAGTCTTTTTATTCATTAAGTCAATGAAATGAGGCAAATGCTCAAAATACAAAAATACGACAAGATAATACTTTGGATCAGCTGGTGCACCAGGAATTCTCAACTAGATTGACACCCCCTTAGCACCATCATCATCTCCTAGGACAAAAATTGAGGACATAATTAGAATGTTTCAGAACAATATATTACAATACAGCCCAGACAAATATGAAGTTAATCAAAACACAAACCTGACCCAAAAAACTTAAGACATAAGACAAATACATAGGCTGCAACTATAATTATAAACTACACAGCAAGCAACCATCAAATTAGAAAACTACACAGCCAGCAACCATCTCGGAGAGGAAGGCGTGCCAGTTCAAGCTAATTTCTTGGCTGGAATAATCCGCAAAAGCCTTAGAGAGAGAGAGCTCCACATGGATGCATTTAGCCGAGCAACCTTAAATCTAGTAAACCAAGGAGTTTCCTTGTCATGGAAGACTCTTTGGTTTCTTTCAAACCACAAATCTGCCAGCACTGCCTTAACTGCATTAACCCACAGAAATTTGTTGATTTTTCTTGAGTTTTGGTCCTACCAACATCTGCAAGATATTGTCCCTGAAAACTCCTCCAAAAACCCAGCAATTTTGAGCATAACTGCATTCAAAAGGAGGTGTTGTAGGTCTTCCCAATTTCCTTTACACAATGCACATCTATTTGGAGATAATAATGGGAGGACAGCTTCTTTTGCAAAACATTAGAGCAGTTAAGAGTTCCAAATAACATTATCCATAAGACAATATTTACTCGTCAGGGGCTTTTAGATTTCCATAACACCTTTCTTAAAGTTTTATCAATTGGAGTAGCCTTGCATAAATGAGTGACTAGTGATTTGGCAGTGAAAATACCATTTGTTTCTAATGACCATGATCGTTTATCATTGCATTCCTTCACTTTTTTAGTTGCAACAATGCTTAACAAGCCTTGAAATTCTAAGATTTCCTCATCTTTCAAGAGTCCATAACACCTTTCTTAAAGTTTTATCAATTGGAGTAGCCTTGCATAAATGAGTGACTAGTGATTTGGCAGTGAAAATACCATTTGTTTCTAATGACCATGATCGTTTATCATTGCATTCCTTCACTTTTTTAGTTGCAACAATGCTTAACAAGCCTTGAAATTCTAAGATTTCCTCATCTTTCAAGAGTTCTAACGGAGATGGACCAAGAGGAAGTATTATTATCCCAATGGTCCAACACCGAACCATTAGGGTGGAGTGCTATTTGATATAAGCTTGGGAATCTGATTTTTAGAGGAATGTTATCGGCCCAAGAGTCCAACCAAAAGGCTATTCGGCTACCATTACCAAGTTTGAACACTGCCAAAACCTCCATTTTCAGCCACGACCTAGAGATATTAATCCATCGGCTTCAAAGACTACAGCTTACCTTGCCCGAGGTGTGCCAACAATACAAACTTCTACCATGTATACTCTTGACAACTTTACACCAAAGGAAGGAATCCTCATTCATAACTCTCCATCCCCATTTGGCTAAAAGGGCCAAATTCCTTTCTTTTAAACTTCCCAAACCAAGCACTCCATCCTTTGGGCCTTAGAAACTAGCTCCCATTTGGCTAAGTGTTTTATCTTTCCTCCTGTGTGGCCTTCCCATAAGAAGTTCTTCATAATTTTTTCCAACTTCAATAGCACCTTTCCTGGAATCAAAAAGGAAGACATATAGTAAGTAGATAAGATTTGAAAGTACAGACTTACAAACGGTTGCTCTTCCTCCCCGAGACAGATTGTATCTTCTCCATTTGTCCAGTTTGCCTTGTATTTTATCAATAACCGGCTGCCAAAACTCCACCTTCTTTGGATACCCTCCCAAAGGTAGACCAAGGTACTTAAAAGGGAGATGTTCAACTTTGCAATTGAATCTAGCAGCCACTTAAATCAGCTTATCATTTTCTACATTTATGCCACAAAGAGCTGATTTCTCCCAATTAATTTTTTGGCCCGAGCACCATTCAAGAAGATCAGAAGTATTCCGAAGATTATCTAGCATTTCATCTTCATATTTGCAAAAATTAAAGTGTCATCCACAAATTGTAGGATGGAGACATGGATTTTATCTTTTCCCACCCTAAAGCCTTCATATTTCCCCTTTCCATGCAGTCGTGTGATTAAAGCATTATGCACTTCACTTACTAAAAGGAATAAGAAAGGAGAACGCGGATCCCCTTGTTTTCATCCCCCAAGTTTAGCCAATTTAGTTTACTTTTTTTAATAAGATTTCTTTCTTCCATTTGGTAAATTGCAAATAATTTTGCTTTAAAAGCTATTCTTATATCTTTTTCCCAAGATTGAGCTTCTTCATCAACAGTCAAATGGTCTCTTCTTTCAATATCTTTTAAAATATATTCCTCCCTTTTTTTTCATCTTTTTCTCATAATCAGCTAGCCATTTTTTAGTGATGTTTTGGTTCTCAATTTTGAGGAGATTAAATATCCAGGCCAGTCTTGCTACTCTTCCATATCTAAAGATCTTTCAACCAGCCTACAACTTTCCTTTATTTTCAACCAACTATTGCAAAAGCAAAAAGGAGATGGCCCCCATCCAAAAGCACCAGCTTCCAAAAGAAGGGGAAGGTGATCGGACATGGTTCTTGCTTGCCTAGCCACTCTTGAGTTTTCAAAAGCCTCTTCCCAAAGGAAACCGCTCGCAACTTCTACATATACTATTGAAATCTCTACCAATGCACCAAGGCTCAGGGCACATTTAAGCTAGGGAAGACAGTTCAGTGCAAAGTCTTCTTCTTCCTCTATAATCTATGGGGCCATATACATTTGTTATCCAACACTATGTTTTGCAAATTGTCAAACACTTAATTGTCAAGGAAGATTCAGCTTTGAAGGTGTCTACTATGGAAATTTCTCCTTTATTATCCCACATTGTGAGTATTCCTCCTGATCTTTCTTTAGCTTCCACAAAGGACCAGCCTACATCTTTCAAGCTCCATAGACTTTTTATAAATGCTCCATCAAAACAGTCTCTTTTGTCTCTTGAATCAATACTATTTCAGGATTGATCTTTTTCAAAAATCTTTTAGGAATCAATCTTCTTTTATTGCTCCCCAAGACCCCTTGTATTCTACGAAATAATCTACATTATAGATAACCCAGGAAATATGAATATTGATTGTATCTTATTACCCCTTCAATCAGGCAGGAGCCATATCACAATCAGCCAGGATGGAATGCAAATTTTGGGGGATATCCTTCATGTTTAGGGAAGGACAGGGGAAATCTTCACATTTAGCTTGTGGATGATCTTCTTTTGACTGAAATAACAGGTCCAAAGAATAGTCCATGTCCTCTAGGATGTCTTCAAAAGCATTGGTCTCTTCGGCTGCCTCTCTTTCAAGCTTTTCATTGCTTACACTTATCAAAAATTCATCTTCCAAATTTTGTGGATCTTATTTAGAAATTTAACTTGCATTGAGAACCTCGCACAAAAGCATGAAGGTTTATGCCGAAATGGACAATATCATACCGTCGTTGAGATATCTGGAGGTTCGTTGTCTCTAACTAGTGATATTAAAGCGGCGTCGGGTCTTGACTTAGTCATGTCAATAGAATCCTTGGGTGCCGACTAAAGAAGCAGAGAGCCTCAAAACATGTAGTCACAGTGGCATCCATCCGTTATTCAGCTTTCGAACAATCAATGAAATGTATTTCAAAAAGTCATTTGCATTCAAACACTTTCTATAAAAGCTGTTTAGAAACAAAACAAATGTGTTTTTTTATACATAATTTTGCTTTGGTTGGCTAAATGTTCAAAATGTTTCTATTAATATTAAATTACTACGTAAGACGACTATTAAACATTATGAACTAACAATTTCAAATTTGCATTTAAAAACACTTTCACCGACCAAGTTATTTTGTTTTTGTTTTTATGGTACATGATCGCCTGAGTTATGGTCATTAGAGTTAGTTGTTGGAGATTATCGCAAGACTTCGTGGTCGGAGTTAGTCATCAATCAAAGGTGATCATCGAAGTCGACCGCCGGAGGTGGTAGTCGCGCAAAGTTGGACGTCGGAGGTGGTCGTTGGAGATGATTGCTGGAGTGGTTCCCATTAGAGGTGGTTGCCAAAGTTTAGCCATTAGAGGTGGATGTCAAAGCACATCACCAGAGTGAGGCGATAATAGACACCGATGGTGGTTGTTGCCAAGAGTTGGATGTCAGAAGTGGTTTTCGGAGTTGTCCACCATAAGTGGTCATTGTCGGCGAAGATGTTCGCGAGAATTGGTCATTTTGTAGTGGCTGATGGGTGGAGTTATTGGAAACATTGGAAGGAGGGAGGGAGGGAGAGAGAAAGACAAAGTTTTTCGATAAACGTGCAAATTTCAATAATAAACACAATTGAAGTTGGTGGAGTTGAGTTATATAATACCTACTTATGAAACAGGTCGACTAAACACTGAATTGAGTTAAAAACCCATCTCAACTCAATCCAAGTAAATGGCCCAAATACCCCCTCAACGACTAAATTTGCAATTTTGAAAGTTCAAGGACCAAATAGACACAAACGTTAAAATTCGGGGCCTAGATGTCTTGGGAACATGTTGCAATCCTAGTTATAGTATAAAGCTCAATTAAGTTGGCAAAGGTTGTTAACCTCCTAAAACTTGAGAGTCGGAATTTCTCGTAATACTACACTTCATAATTTTCATCAAATGCAACCTTACAGAACACCAAAGCAGACAATACTTCCAAGAAGCTATCAAAATGATACCCAAGGGGGATCACCATAAGCCCTTGGATAGGAAGGTAGGAACGATGGAGGACGACAACAAAGAGGGGAGGGAAGCGGACATGAGATGGAATATGGGAGTTTACCTCAAAGGAAGTTAATTTTTCAACTTCTAAACACTTAATCACATATAGAGATAATTCTTCAAAAAAATTATAAAATTCAAATGTCCAAAATGAGCGTTCTGTTTCTTGAGAAGGTTAAACCAACATTGAGGAAGTGGTTACCTGTGAAAGACGAGCGAATTCAGCCCGAGAGCGCACCAACTCCATGTCGACCTCACTTATACGGGCTTCTCTTTGAGCAGCTGTCTCAGACAGATTGACCTTCAAAACGATCAAAAATAAACATTTTTAGCAGGAAAGCAGAAATTTTAACTCATACCACAAATCTTATTACATGGATGGCAAGTCGGAGTTGTAAAAGGAACTTACAATCTTATCAAGATAACACTTTATAGTGGAATCTTTTTCACCAATTTCTAAGTCCTTATGCTCGATGAGCTCCATCAACTGTCTTTTTGATTTATGAAGTTCAGACAACTCTGTATTTAACCTCTCTATCTCCCCATCCTTCCCAATCTGTAAGCATCAAATAAGCCATTGCTTGAAATATCTAATATTAACGAAAGGCAATGTAAATGGAGGGCTTCGTTATATATGCGTAAACGAATGTAATGAGAGGAAAAAAATAGTATTCTTACGGAAAGTAGATTGAGTTGATGTTTTTGGGACTTGACTTCGGCAAGCTCGGAGAGTCTGAGTTCAAGGGTCGTTTGAAGCTGTGCATTCTGAGACTGCAGGTCAGAGAACTCAGTGGAAAGAGAGATGAACTTCTGGTCAAGAAGAGAACAAGTCTGCTCCGCAGTGATTGAAGCAGCATCAGCTTCGGCTCTGACGGTTTCGAGCTCGCTGCGGAGACCTTGGATGAAGGCATCGGCCTTCTCGGCCAAAAAAGCGGCGTCGTCGGAGTGTCGAGAGAACTCCTCGTCAGAGATGAATAAATAGGCCATTTTATCTGTATTCAGGGTACAAGATGCCCGGTGCAGATCAACTGCGGGCGAATATATCTCGGCGAGTCAGTATTAATCGTCCAAAGCGGCAATACGGAAACAAGAGGAAGGTTTTCTGCAAGAACAGAAACGGCAGGGAGAAGGAAACGAGAGAAGCGGAAAAAAGGTAATTTGGGATGGGAATGCTCTTCTTACATAACCGGGATTTTTATAAATATGTAACTTTTCTTTCAATTTTGTAAATTGGTGTGAATTTTGACCTTTGTGTTTTTTTTAAGAATGTATGAATTTTAAGGGTTTTTTTATACGGATGGCCTCATTTAGGAGGCCCATATAAAAAATGGTCTCAAGAAAATAATGGAAGGTGGTCTTCTGCTTACGTCATAATATGTGATTTTACCGATTCGCCCCTGAGATGCACCTCTCGCACGAGCCGATACGAATTTACTTGATCCTCAATGGCTCGTCACATGTTTCTCGACGCACGGTCACTCGATACCCAGCTTCATGGTCACTCGATACGGTTGAAATCGACACGTGTATACTCAATCATACTAACGTCATACTCACTCAATTATTTTGAATTCAAAACCCGTTTGAAGGCGTTTGAAGTCCATTATTTCACCACTTCCCA
>NC_052353.1:61063612-61297712 GCF_009727055.1 Benincasa hispida
CTAACGTCATACTCACTCAATTATTTTGAATTCAAAACCCGTTTGAAGGCGTTTGAAGTCCATTATTTCACCACTTCCCACGAGCTCAGACTATTCTCTCTATTCATCCGATTGTATATCCTTCAACGACAATACCTCTACACTCGAAACTCCACTATCTCTGCATCAGGTAACATTTTTCTTCTTGTTTGTAGTTTAACTTGATTATCATCAAGTAACATTATTCTCGTGTTTTGTATTTTGGCATCATTCACTCAAAACTCGACTATCTCTGCATCATGTTCCTCGATATGCATTTGCATATTGCTCGATCTTGACTGACACGATTTTCATATCTTGCATGTTTGGTTGGACTTCGAGTTGATGGAATATAAAGAACACATGCACAGTGGAAGCAAGGATCGATAACATCTTCATTGCAATAAAAACAAGAATAAGCATGCAAAAGTGATAGAAAATACAAACTTTGAAGACTCCACCACAAACTTCCTCTCCGAGCTCAATCGATACCACCAATGGAAAATCCTCGCTATTCTCCAGTTGAAGAACACGGTGGTGGGACCGTTATGTTAGTGAAAATAAGGGAATTTCACCATAGAAAGAATGAGAGTAAATGAGAGTTGAGGTGGAAGAATTTAGGTCAAAAGTTGTGGAAGCATTGGTCTTGAAAATTTAAAAAACAAAGCCATTTATAGAGAAAACAAATACAAAATCCCATTTTGCATGTCTTCCACCTCAAACTTCACTAGCATGTAATCTCTAGGTATCAATCTTGGGAAGTGCCACTTCAAAGTCTACTTAGTTAGTGGAAAAATCTAACAACTTAGTTAGTGGAAAAATCTAACAATTGGATTTTTCCACTAACTAATTTTTTATTTAAAAAAAATGAAATACAATTTGAAAATTTGAAAATTATTTAATCAAAACAACTTCAATTAAATAAAATAAACAATTTTAATATCACATATTAAATTGTTTATGATACCTAGCTTTGATTAATCACATGAATCAAGTTTAAAAAATGCTTTCATGCTAATGATCAAGTATACTCTCAAAAATAAATAATTAATAAATTAATTATTTAATTGTAAATTATATCTCATAGAAAATAAAACTTTTCCTAAAATCCAAATTTGAACATTTGAAATTCTTACTTCACCTAGTTCTTCAATTTTGTCTGTATTAAGCTATCAAGGAGACTCGATGGACCTACAGATCATGGGCTCCAGTGATCAAAGACTAACCGGTCAACCTCTTTAACCAAGTTAATTAACATTCATTAACTAACAGGACTGTCCACTATAGCCTGTAGTTGCACTCCCCTCACTATAAATATATTGTGTCCATTTGATATAACCATGATAAGTAAGTCAACCTTCACATGTTGTTCGTAATAACGGCTGGGTCAAAAGTTGTTTTCCCCCGAGATTACATCTTGCTCCTTAAGTCCCACTGCTCCTCTAATGAATAATTGGTTTGTGATCCAATCACTAAATCGAGTCCCTCTCAGGCCAATGAGAGGGTGAGGCCCCTTGTTCAAGATCCAAAGTCAGCACTTAAGGGAACAACCTCTCTACTATCCCTAAAAGTGGGTAGGAGTAAATTTCGTCTTATACCCTATGTCCCTAACTATCTACCCGATCTTACCCCTAAAATGGGAGGCTTATTGAGCAAACATTGTTGAACCAACCCTCACCCATGCAAATCTAAGGATAATCCCAAATAAATAGGAGTTCACAGTTAGCTCAAAATTAAGGTCAAGTTACTTAGATCATCGCTTTGAAATAGTCAGTCTTAAACAATAAACAACATCGTAAAGTAAAAATGACTTAATTCTTCGTACGATCTTATGCAAACTTATTGCATAGGACGCCCTCGCTCCTCATGACAATACATGAACAAATCAGGATCACTTCGTTTGTAGCACTTTACAACAAATTGTAACAACTACAGAATGGGTCGTATCCGATAGTGTTATTAAAATAAGGACCCAACTTTATTCGTATACTATAGACCATTTTGGCTATTTACTAAACCCGATCCACTCTTATGTCTCCACATAAAGTTCATGTATTTATATAATAGTCATGGATCTTTAGTTTATTGGATTTAGACTTTACAAGTACAGTTCACATATTCAATAGCAATGTTATCGAATAAACATCAATAACTTCTTTATTGATAATAGAATATGTCTAATATTACAAATTGCGAGTTTTAAAACATACAACCCAACACGAGTTTGTTTCGTTTCAGTTTTCAAATTTTTATTATTTCAGACCGCCTGAAGTTTAGGGTTTAAGTTCGATAATGCATGAAGGTGGAAAATCAAACTGAATGCTTGACAATCGACCATCTAGTCACTTTTAATGTAGCAAGTAAGGGACACCATGTAGCATGTATTGGGTATCAAGAAATTGAGTATCTCGTATCGTGCATCGTGTATCGAGTATTGAACAGAATGCTTATTTTTCCCTGTTTTTTGTTATTCTATGCAGTATGGCTAGACAATTCAAGATTCCTCCCCATGATCGTTTCCCATACCAAATAACCAACCTATCCTCTCACATTGGGATGACTAACAAGATTGTGAAAGAGAAGCTTACTCTCACTCAGCTTGTCCTTTTCAAGAAGACTGTATTTGGCCGATTTGTGGACGTGGACATTATCTTCAATAGTCCATTGGTCCACTACATTATATTGAGGGAGGTTGAAGACCATATGAATGATTAAATGACATTTTATTTGAATGGTACAATTGTAACATTCACTAAAGAAGACTTCCTATTGTGACGGGATTGTGGCAGTCACCCAATCCAGTAGTTGTGAGGAGGGCTGAAGGAACTAAATCTCTATATAATAGGTACTTGGGGAAGGATTTCGCAGGGGACATCCATATTGGTACCTTAGAGACAATGTATAAAGAGATGGAATTTGATAATGATAGGGATGCTGTAAAGATGACATTGATCTACTACACTGAATTGGCTATGATGGGAAGGGAAAAGATGAAGACCAATGTCGACAAGATCTTATTAATTGACGTGGAGGATTTAGATTACTTCAACTCCATGGATTGGTGAAATGTTTTGTGGGAGAGGACCGTACTTGGACTACAAAGAGGATTGAGTGGCAAGTTCAAGAACTATAAAAAAAAGGTAAAAGATTAAAAATAAAAAAAAATAAAATAAAAAAAAAAACTACCTCGTCAAGTACAACCTACCTAGGTTTCCTCATGCTTTTAAGGTAATATCCATTCATTGGTCATAGGAGATCTACTAATTTTAGTGTTAATGTCACTTACTACTTATGCTTGTCTTATAATCGTTTATGAATTATGGTAGGTGTGGGCATACGAGATCATTTCAACGGTTCTCGAAAAAGTTGCAACCCACTCAATGGATATGTCGTACCTCCATTCCTGGGTTGGGAGTGTACATACTCACTTCCAACCAAAAAAAATAGAGCGAGACGTGTTTGAGTCCATCGAGGTTAGTGTATTACATCATAGTTTACTTGGATTTAAGGTAAATGACACATATAACTAACAAATTGTTCGTTGTTTTGTACAAACTAGGACCGTACCCACACTATTGATCATTTGCGATAAGGAAGGGCGGTATAGGTACACTAGGGTCGATGAACTACCCGTATACGGACATTGATGCCGAGACGACATCCTTAGAGATATATACATCACACCATGATAAGGATGCTCGTAGTCACTCCAATGACTACGAGAGTCACGAGCTATAACTCGATGAGCATCAATCTCACGAACTCCCTACCGATGAGCATGAGATTCACCCTCTTCAGAACGAGTCTCACGAGCTCTCTACTGAAGAGCATGTGCCCTCAACTGAGGAGCAAGGGTTGCTTTAGTTGAATACAACGCATTCTGAGCCCATGAGAGGTATGGGCATTCGCATATCACTCCATGATATAGATCAGAAAGTGGCTACGATGGAGCATAAATTGGACGATGTACAGTCAAACTTGAAAGATGTGAAGTATGACTTGAGTGTCCTTCAAGCCGAAGTACGAACAATCACCAGCCTACAACGTGTGTCAGGTACGTAATATAATCTTAAACTTATTATGATATAAATCTATATCATGTTGTGTTTGACCTAACATACTTCATAAATTATATAGGGTTTATGCATGGAGTCCACCGAGACTGTTGACCTCATTCCTCCACGTTCCATTGAGACCCGTGACCCTACCCATCCAGCAGCCACTAAGTCCCATGACCCAGTGTTCCAGGACCCCATTCCTTCACCCACCACCAAGACCAACACAATGGAACCTGAGTCATGTGACTTCATTCCTCCATCAGCCACCAAGATCTAGAACCTCATTCCCCCACCTTCAACAGAGCCTATGAACTATGAGAGGGAACATAGACGGACAAGTAAGAAGAGGAAGCCAACACAATCGTACACCTTCCAGTTGACACGGTAAGGGCGACTGGAAAAAGGCAGAAATATATTCAACTCAGTGAACATCTGATTGACATCGTCCCCTACGATCCGACACACGCTATTCTATAGCACTTGATGAATAAGTTCATGGTCTGGTTGAACAACGTGGACATGGCTCCTCACTGATTGGGGAATGAATTCTATTCAGGACGAATTGCACGATGGAGTTGTTCCAGGAGCTAACACGTAATAGTAATTGGGTTGAAAATGATGTAAGTTACCATCCTTTATTATATTTATATGCTTGTTAATTACTATTCCCATTCTTTGACTTAACTTGCAAACTACAAGTTCTCGATTCTTTATTCATGTTTCTTCGACAGAAGTTTATTAGCTGGCTGGAGATATATGCTCATCAATTCACGACATTGCCACATGGCATATTGGTACGTATTATAGAGGGTTTAAATTTTAATGTGCAATTTTGCATTATTGATATACACTTGAACCTATTGTTATCTATTTTGCAGAGTCGTTTGAACCTCCAAAGTCCAGATAGCTTGTTCGAGACCATACATGGGAAAACCATGGAAAAAGTTGTTAAAGTATGGGAGAAAGAGCACACGTAGTTTGATTACGTGCTCAGACTGGTACCTAAACATCCGCCAAGATGGCCAGATGTCGATTACATCTATAGCCCAGTCAACTACAAGCAGCATTGGTTTTTATTGGTCGTGGACATGAATATCGGACGCATCCTTTCGTATGACTCACTATCCAAGTACATCAAAGAGCTGCTAAAATTCCTCACGCCCCTATGCTTTACTCTCCCTTAACTGGCACATATATTGTCACTGTCGAGCGATATTAGTTAATGTCGACAGTGTTTTTACGCCATCGGGAGAAGTTTTACGGCCATCGGGATAAGGTAGCCCCGATGACTCTTTTTCGCTGCTTAGATATAATGGTTATCCCGACGATGCTTCCGTGGGCAAAAGTTATATTGGGACTATTTTAGTGTGCAATTATACTTTTCCCGACCCCTTATACCGTCGGGGGTTAGTTACTTTTTTGGGAATGTCCTAGAACTCGCAGTTCATAAATTTTGTGTTAAACATTCTATTTATCAAATAAAATATTATTGAGTATCTTATTCAATAAAGTTGTTGATTTTGCATTCTATTATGAAAATCCAATAAACATATCCATGACTATAGTATGAATACTCTAACTTTATGTAGTGACATAAACAGGATCAAGTTAATAGTATATAGCCTAAATGGTTTATAAGTATAGGAATGAAATCGGGTATCTCATCCTGGTAACACTATTAAATGCGACCATTTTTGTATAGGTAATACAAATGATGTGATCAACAGATCATTCATGTAGAGGCATCCTATGCAATGAGTTTGCATATAGACTGGACCACGAAATAGTCAGTTTTCTTTATAACGACCGTTTACTGTTAAAAACTGACTATTTCATGTTAAAGTAATCTAGGATAACTCGATCTTAATCCTGATCTAGCTATGAACTCCTGTTTATTTGAGATTATCCTTTGCTCTGCATGGGTGAGGGTAGTCCAACAACACTGCTCATTAAGCCTTCCATTTTGGAGATAAGACTGGATGGATAGCTGGGGACATAGCCCTGCAATATGGAATTCACTCCTACCCATTTTTAGAGTTAGCAGATGGGTTGTTCTCTTAAGTGCTGATTCCAGGTCTTGAACAATCGGTGCCCGCTTTCTATATCTACAGTGAGAATAATGCAACTATCGAGCTATAGTGGTATGTCTTGATAGTTAACAAATAGTAATTAATTCGATTAAAGAGTTTAACGAATTAATTACAAATCGTTGAAGCTCATGATCTATAGGTCCATTAGGTCTCTCTACTGGCTCATAAAATGGAATAACAATATGAGTATTAAATTGGATGAATTTTAGAATTAGGGTTATGAATTTGAAATGTTCAAATTCATTTATTAGGGTTTCCAATTTATTGTATTTGATACGATTAAAAATGTTTAATTTAGATTAAATTAAATGAATTTGACCCAGCTGTTAACTAGTCGTTAACCACGGCGATCCCCACGGAAGGTTGTAACATAGGATTCAGAACAACCCAAGCTTCAGTAATAAATAGGGTCTTATAGTTTCGTCTTGGATATTGTCTTCCATCTCAGGGGCATGTTCATACCATTCTATAAAATCTGAAAATGGCGGGTCACACTTACAAGAATTACTAATTGTTAGTAAAGATCTTGATCGAAAACGATAACCAAAAGAACTATAGGAATAAAGAGTTATTCTGATATAATATTTAGTCAAGAATTGTCTTGCTTCAGTGAAGGAATTGTTGACTGCCCCATGGTAGAAACTATTCTAAATCACTAAAGTATCGTTGCAAATGAATAAAGATTTATGGGTACTTTATTAATTTGTTAAATTTGGATTTAGATGCATAAAATCTAATAGAATTTGTTTAAATTTTTCAGCAATGTCGAATTCAATTATACAACTACTAGCTTCCGATAAATTTAACAGTGAAGGATATTCAAAAGGGAAATATAACATCAATACGATATTAGTTGTGGATGATTTGAGGTTTGTGTTGACAGAGTAACGTCCTCTGATTCCCAATATAATAGTGAACTAAAATGTTCGGGACATCTATGATCGATGGGTTAGAGCTAACAAAAAAGCTCGGGCCTATATCTTAGCAAGTATATCTGATGTACTTAATAAGAAACATGAGGTAATATCCATCGCCCATGAGATAATGGCGTCGCTCTAGGAGATGTTCGGGCAACCGTCATCCTCTGTTCGACATGAAGCCATTAAGTATGTATACAGTACTCGAATGAAAGATGGTTCCAATGTTAGAGAACATGTTCTCGATATGATGGTCCATTATAATATTGTTGAGGCTCATGGAGCGATGATAGATGAGATAAGTCAAGTCAGTATGATATTGGAATCTTTCCCGTCGAGTTATCTGCCTTTTAAAACCAATGTTGTTATGAACAAAATTACTTATAATTTGACTATGTTGTTGAACGAGTTGCAAACATATCAGTCGATGATGAAACTTAAAGAAAAAGAAGTAAATGTTATTTCTTGATCTAAGAAGTTATGGTCGAATATTGGAACAAGACCCACTGATAACAAGAAGTCTATTCCCTCTTCTTCTAAAGATAAATCTGTACAAATGAAGAAGAAGGGTAAAGGGAATAAAAAAACCACTGCTAAGAAAAACA
Source organism: Benincasa hispida (assembly GCF_009727055.1). Classification (NCBI taxonomy): domain Eukaryota; kingdom Viridiplantae; phylum Streptophyta; class Magnoliopsida; order Cucurbitales; family Cucurbitaceae; genus Benincasa; species Benincasa hispida. The sequence continues at coordinate 61,071,301 of NC_052353.1, forward strand.
AAAAAAAGACTCCCAAAGGAAAGTGTTTCCATTGCGGAGAGGATGGGCATTGGAAGTGTAACTGCCCAAAGTATTTGGCAGAAAAGAAAGCGAAAAAAGGCAAAACAAGGTAACTCAGATATCTTAGTAGTTAAAGCATGTCTAGTGGAGAATACTCGCCTAACCTGGATATTAGATTCAGGCGCCGCTAATCATGTTTGCACTTTTCTACAGGAAACTAGTTCTTAGAGACAACTTTCTAAATAGGAAATGTCTTTCATGGTGGGAAATGAGTGAAGTCATTTCAGCTCATGCAGTGGGAGATGTCAAGCTATTTTTGGGAAATCTTTCATCTTACTTAATAATGTATATTATGTACCTAAGATGAAAAGAAACTTAATCTCCATTTCCTGTCTGCTAGAAAATATATACAAAATATCTTTTGAATCTAATGAAGTGTTTGTTTTTTCGAGAGGTGTTTATATTTTTTCTACAAGACTCGAAAATAACTTGTACATATTAAAACCAACTGAAGTAAAGGTCATTCTAAATATAGAGATGTTTAAAACGGCTGAGACTCAAAATAAAAAACGAAAATTTATCCCAACGCTTATCTTTGGTACCTCAGACTTAGTCACATTAATCTCAACAAGATTGAGAGATTAGTAAAAAAAATGGTCATTAAGTCAGTTAGAAAATAGTTCTTTACCTCCATGTGAATCATGTCTTGAGGGAAAAATGACAAAAAGATTTTTTTTTTATGACAAAGGTCTTCATGCCAAATGAAGAAAATTAAACATGAGGATTTCAATGAGCAGCGAAATGATCGTTCCAAATTCCATTCGAAATTGAACACTAACAATTACAGTCAAGAAACGGAAACTAACAGGTCGTGCACAATATGAAATTACAGTATGCTTACAGATGAGATCGAGGGATAAAGTATCATACCTTTGAAGATTCATTCTTCAAACTCCCTCGATCACGAATGCTCGATCAGTCTCCAATACTGCAGTAGACGAGCGCTCGAACACAACGACCGCAACATTGCACGATCAACAAGAACCACCAAATGAACAATGCGAACACACAACGAACGACCTCTAAAATCTCAAACTCGGTCGAGTTGAGTGAGGACACCACCACAATGGTTACCTTGGTATTTTCAGTGTGAGAATCTAAAAGTGTGGGCTCTGTGTGGACTTGGTTAGAGGAAGAGACTTGGAGGAACAACAATCATGTAGACGATTGAGCAAGTGGGAGATGAGAAGAGTCTATCGTATAGATGAATGCTCAATTGTGTAGAACAAAGCAACCTATTGTATAGATAATGCTCTACGATCGTTTAGCTACGACCAGCTGAGTGAATTATCGCATAGTAACACTCCATGATCATTTAGTCTCTTTATGAGCTATTGTGTTAGTGAAATGATTCCACTTAATAGAAATCCGTGAGTTCCTTTCCTAATTAAGCAACTCTTCTAAATTTAAGAACACACTTTTCCTTTTATCTCACGGTTACCATAAAACCACCAATAACCTACTACTCAATCGGTTATTAGAGAAAAATAGATAATTATCCAATAATTAATATTATTATAAATATATATGATAATCAACTTATCATATTATATTTATAACCTATAGTTTTAATATTTCATCTCATGAAACATATAAACCATAACGCTTTTTCTATTTTATGGTACTTAATGTAAATCGCATTTATATTAATCCTCCACTTAATGTATCTCATACATCACACCAATTATATCATATATAATCGAATTTTCTTTTATCAATTTGATATTTCAAATCAACCCCGAGAACTTATTCTCAACTTGAATCCATTAAGCTACCAAGGGAACCTTATGGACCTGTAGCTTGAAGCTCCAACAGTACGTGAATAACTAACTAAACTCTTTAGTGACGGGATCCACCATCCGTTAATTGTCGGACACTCCACTAAAGACCGACAACTACACTCTCCTCACTATAGATATATTTTGTGTCAATATCAACCAATCAACAGTGCGATAACCCTTCATAGATTGCCCATAAGTATAGCTAGGCCAATTTACCGTTATGCCCATGTAGTTACATCTAACTCCTTAAGTACCACTGATCCCTCTAATGAACATAAGTCATATTCCTACTATGACTGAGTCCTCTCTTCCAAAGAGAAGATGTGACCACTATGTTCAAGACCCAGAATCAGCCCTTAAGGGAGCAATCTATCTACTTACCCCTGCTTCGGGGAAAGAGTAAATTCCATAATGTGTAACTGAGTTCCCAGCTCCCAAATCAGACAAATCCCTAAAAAGGTATGCATGTTGAGTTGACAATCTGGCCACTCTCAGCCATACTAATCAAAGGACCGCCCTTAAAAGCAGGAGTTTCTAAAACACTCAAGATTAAGGTTATATCACTTATGGTCGTTTAAGTGAGATGTAAGTCTCAAGTATCAACGACATTATATAAAAAGACTAGTCATCTCGTGGTCTGGTCTTATATAAACTCTCTATATAGGATACCCCCCATCGCATGTCTCCACATGAATGATCAGGATCTACCATCTGTAGTAGTTCACAACACTTGTAAACCTCTACAAAGTTGGTTGTATTCTGTAGTGTCACTAGGATTAGGTATCCCTCCTTAATCCGTATACTACAGACCTTTTTAGGTTATCACTTAAGGCATGATCCACTTATATATCTCATATACATGCTTAAGTTTACATACAATAACCATGAAGTTTTGTTTATTGGATATGAGTAAATGCAAAATAAAATAACTTATTTTATTCATAACAATGTGTACAGTTTACAAACTACGAGACTCCGAGAAAATTAAGACACAAATCCCAACACCAAAGAGCCTCTCGAACTTATACGTTCAGACCTATATAGTCCGATGAGTGTAAAAGCACGAGGAGGCTATCGATATTTTGTCAGTTTTATTGATGACTACTCGAGATATGGCTACATTTTCTTAATCAGTCACAAGTCTGAAACTCTTGAAAAGTTCAGAGAATTTAAGACCGAGACAAAAAATTTGTTCAATAAAAGAATTAAAACACTTCAATCTGATCGAGATGGTAAGTATATGGATTTACAATTTTAGAGCTATCTAGTTGATTATGGAATATAATCCCAACTCACAACATCTGGAACACTACAACAAAATGGTGTTATAGAAAGGAGAAATCGAATCTTGTTAGACATGGTCTGATCAATGATGAGTTATGCTCAGTTACCTCAATCCTTTTGGGGGTATGCAGTGCAGATTGCAGTATATATTCTAAACGTTGTTCCTTCAAAAAGTGTTTTAGAAACACTGTATGAATTATGGGAAGAACGCGAAACTAATTTACGTCATTTCCGTATCTGGGGTTGTCCAACACACATGTTGGTACAAAATCCTAAGAAACTGGAAACATGTTCGAAGTTATGCCTCTTTGTAAGATACCCTAAAGAAACAAAAGGAGGATTGTTCTATGATCCCCAATAAAATAAAGTATTTGTATCGACAAATGCTACATTCTTGGAAGAAAATCATATTAAAAATCATCTACCTCATAGTAACTAATATTATAAGAAATGACCAAAGATGCTATAGAAAAATCAACAAGAGTTGTTGATCAAGCTGGTGCATCAACAACTGTTGTTGTCCCGTTACGTCCGTCTTAATAGTTGAGTATGCCTCAACGTAGTGGGAGGGTTGTTCAACAACCTGAATGCTATATGGGTTTAACTAAAACTAAAAACATCATACATGATGATGGATTAGAGGATCCATTAACCTTTAAAAAGGCAATGGAAGATGTTGACAAGGAACAGTGGATAAAAGTCATGGACTTTGAAATGAAGTCTATGTACTTCAACTCTATCTAGGAACTTGTAGATCAACCACATGCGATTAAACCTATAGGTTGCAAATGGTTCTACAAAAGAAAACGAGATCAAACTGGCAAGGTGCAAACCTACAAAGCCAGACTCGTAACAAAAGGTTTTACCCAAAGAGAAGGGGTTGATTATGAAGAAACATTTTCTCCTGTTGCCATGATAAAATCAATTAGAATACTTCTATCTATTGCCACATATTATGACTATGAAATATGGAAAATTGATGTAAAGGCAACTTTTTTGAACGACCATCTTGATGAAAGTATTTTTATGTCTCAATCAGAAGGGCTCATTAAACAATGACAAGAACAGAAAGTCTATAAGCTTAAAAGATCGATTTATGGGTTAAAACAAGCTTCAAGATAATTGAATATAAGATTTGATACTGCGATCAAATCTTATGACTTTGAACAGAATGTTGACGAACCTTGTGTATATAAGAAAATAGTCAATAAGACTGTAGCATTCTTAGTTCTTTATGTTGATAATATCTTGCTCATTAAGTATGAGACAAGCTTCCTTGCTGACGTAAAGAGATGATTAGCAACACAGTTCCAAATGAAAGATTTGGGTGATGCTCAATACGTTCTAGGAACACAGATCTTTCAGAATCGAAAGAATAGAACCCTAGCACTATCTTAGGCATCTTATATTGACAAGATGTTGTTGTTAGAGTGTAATAACATGCAGCGGAAGTATCAAGGATCCGAAAACATTCAAATTTACTAATTTTGGCAGAAACTAAAGCATGCTCATCTAAATAAGAGGGTTTTAGATCATACCTTTGTAGAACTCTTCAATATCTCGATCAAACAGCAACAGTTTTCTCCAAAGATCCCCGTGAACCACCTCAAGATCTTCTCTACTATCCTCTTGGAGCTTTAGACTGAGTTATGGGACTCGAGAACAACTTAAAGCAATGTAAACACAAGGAGAAATATGCAGATGAACATGCAAAGAAGAAATATGCATGGCTTCCAGCTCATGCTTGGAGTTTAATGAAGAAGAGGAAGTGGTTTTTGTGTGAGCATAAAGAAGATGATAATGGAAAACCATGAAAAATCATTTTGTGCATGTTTTCCAATTTTCCAATTTTATCTTAAAATCAAAATTTTGACTTAAAAACCATTTTGATTTTAAAACTGAAAAATTAATTTTCTAAAAATATTAATAATATCAAATATTAAATTAATTTTTGCACAAAACCATCTTCATATATTTAAATCATATTTAAATATATATTCTCCTAATCCGTTTAATTTTAATTTGAACGTTTCAAAATAATTTCTTAAGCTACTCTAAAGCTTAACTATTTACGAGTTAGTAGAGGGAGCTCGCAGACCTACAGATCATGGGCTCCAACAATTCGAGATTAATCGGCTAAACTCATTAGTCCAATCTAACCCCCATTCGTTAACTAATGGGACACTCCACTGTAGCCCAGACTTGAACTCCCCTCAATATAGATATATTATGTCCACTTTATAACCATAATCAGTAAGTTGATCCTTCACAAGTTGTTCATAATCACAGCTGGGTCAAAATAACTATTTTACTCCTGTGAATATATCTTGTTCCTTAAGTTCCTACTGACCCTCTAATGAACAATTCTGATTCATAATCCTTATGAATCAAATCATTTCTCTACGATAAGAAGGCGAGGCACTGATGTTCAAGACCTAGAATCAATACTTAAGAGAACAACCTATCTGTTAACCCTAAATCGGGTAGGAGTGAATTCCATCTTACGAGGCTATGTCCCCAGCTATTCATCCGGTCTTATCCCCAAAATGGAAAATTTATCGAGCAGTGTTGTTGGACTACTCTCACCGTTTGTAGATCAAAGGATAATCCCGAACAAACAGGAGTCTATAGCTAGTTTAAGATTAAGATCGAGTTAACCTAGGTTATTTGATAAATTAAATAGTCAATTTTAACAGTAAACGGTCGTTATAAAGAAAAGTGACTATTTTCATGGTCCAGTCTATATGCAAACTCATTGCATAGGACATCCCCACTCACATGTCTCAACATGAACGATCTGTGGATCACATTATTTGTAGCACTTTACAACTTCTTGTAACAACTATAGAGTGGGTCGCATCCAATAGTGTTACCAGGATGAGATATCCAATTTTACCATATACTTATTAGACCTTTTGAGCTATATACTGTTAATTTAATCCCCTTTATGTCACTACATAAAGTTACAATATTCAGACTATAGCCAAGTATATGTTTATTGGATTTTCATAATAAGATGCAAAATCAACAAGTCATTATTATTGATAAATAGAATGTTTAACACGAACTGCGAGTTCTAGGACATTCCCAACAGTTGTCAAGATATAATATGCAAAATTCCAAAAAAGGTATGTTACCTTTTAGACATGGAATTCATTTGTCAAAGGAACAGTGTCCTAAGACACCTCAAGATATTGAGGAAATGACAAGAATTCCATATGCATTTATAGTTGGGAGCTTGATGTACACAATGTTATGTACACGTCCTGACATATGCTTTGCAGTTGGAAACGTCAGTAGGTTCCAGTCCAATCCAGGACATAGCCATTGGACTACTGTCAAAATCATCCTCAAGTATCTAAGAAGATTGAGGGACTATATGCTTGTGTATGGACCTAAGGATTTTATCATTATTGGATACACTAATTCTGATTTCCAGACTAATGTGGATTCCAGGAAATCTACTTTAGGATTAGTTTTCACTCTCAATGGAGGAGCTATAGTTTGGAGAAGCATTAAGCAAAGTTGTATCGCTGACTCCACAATGGAAGCAGAATACGTAGCTGAATGTGAAGCCGCTAAAGAAGTAGTATGGCTACACAAATTCTTAGCTGACTTGGAAGTAGTTTCAGATATGCACTTACCTATCACACTGTATTGTGACAATAGTAGTGTTGTTGCCAACTCGAAAGAACCAAGGAGTCACAAACGTGGAAAACATATTGAGAGAAAGTACCATCTCATTAGAGAGATAGTACACCGAGGAGACGTGATCATCACAAAGATAGATGATAACTTGTATAAATACAAGTTATTTATGCCACCTTATCTAGATATTGCAGCCAAAAGTTAGTAATTATGCGCCAATTGTATGAAAATTAACCTAGTATGACAATAATTATAAATGTTTGCAATTACACCCACTAATGCCAAAAAGATGGAGGACGAGCCAAACTTTACTTTGTTTTGCAGGAGACCAAGTTACCGCTTGTGCTCAAGGCTCATGAGAAACTAATCAACGCATCTCTGTAACATTGTGCCCGTCGATCAACCATGAAGAGACGATTACCGAAGTAACGACACGATGCGACAGTCGGTCCAGAGCTTTGCTTCGACCGCATGCGGTAATAAAAACAAACACCTCATGCGAACCCATGATCGAAGATGCAACTGAACAACGTGAGAGCGGAGGATTGAGACACGTGTACAATTAACGGTTGTGCAAAATTGACAGTCTAATTTCATAACAGAAGGAATAATATCCCTCCATCTACGGAATTACCATAAACATCACATGGGGATCACAAGGCCGGAGTCAAAGGATCTGCTCTTATAAATACCCCAGCGATTTTAGAGAAAAATATGCTATTGGATATTGGGCTAAGTGCTGTAAGATTTTAGAAAGAAAAGACTGAGCTGAGTGCTGAAGAGAAGAAATCTGGGAAGAGAACAAGATAAGGCCGAGAGGTAAATCTCAAATCCGACCTGCTATATACCCGATTGAAGCTCTGTGCAGAGACTCCTACTACTGGTGGAGCAAGCCGGAGAGGGAAGCTGGGGACATAGCTCTGCAAGATGGAATTCACTCCTACCCATTTTTAGGTTAGTAGATGGGTTGTTCTCTTCAGTGCTGATTCCAGGTTTTGAACAACTGGGGCCCCGCCTTCTCATGATAGAGAGGATATGATTCATAAGTGGTATTATGAATTAAATTGTTTATTAGAGGGTCAGTGGGAACTTAAGGAACAAGATGTATTTACAAAGATAAAACAGTAATTATGACCCAGTTGTAATTACGAACGACCTGTGAAGGATCGTCTTACTGATTATGGTGTATGTGGACAGAAATATATCTACAGTGAGAAGAGTTCAACTATCGAACTATAGTGGTACGTCTTGATAGTTAAGAATAACAATTAATTTGATTAAAGAGTTTAATGAATTAATTACAAATCGTTGGAGCTCATGATCTGTAGGTTCATTACGTCCATTTACTGGCTTATAAAATGGAATAACAAATTGAGTAATAAATTGGATGAATTTTGGAATTAGGGTTATGAATTTGAAATGTTCAAATTCATTTATTAGGGTTTTCAATTTATTGTATTTGATACAATTAAAAACGTTTAATTTAGATGAAGTTAAATTTAATTGGAGAATCAATTAAATTATGATTTAAATATGAAATTGAGTCATATTAGTGGAATTGATGTTTTATTAAAATTTAATATTAAGATATTAAATTAATATTATTTTAATTAAAAAGGTTTAATTAAAATAAAATTAGTTTTATTTAAATTAATTAATTTTGAATTAAATTATAAAACTAATTTTAAATAAAATAGTTTTATTTAAAATGAAAAATCAAAATTAAAATCAATTTTGAGTAAATTGATTTTAAAATAAAAAGAATAGGGAATTTTTCCAATCTTGGAAAAATCCACTATTCTTTTTTATGGTAAATTATCAAATTCCATTAAGCTCTCATCAATTCTCCAAATAGGAGCTACCTTCCATGCAACCCTACTTTGTTGCATTATTTAAGTGTATAAATCAGACCTCCATGCAACTTGATGAGGTAATGATTCAAAGAATGGTCTATCGAACAATAATTGAAAACCCTCTCAAACCATAAAAAAATCATAAAAAAATTCAGCTTGATTTGAGTGTTTCCGCCACACATTCCTTCTTGAGTTTTGTAGAGAAGATCTTGATGGTGGTCTTATTGAAGTTTCAAGCCCAATCTTGAAGTGATTATGCTGAACTCGTGGATTAAGTCTTCAAAGGTAAGTCTTGCTTAAAATCCTCTTTGAACTTCTTTTGAATAACATGTTTAAAACTCAAATCAAGAGTAGTTAGAGTGCTTACTGATTCTGATTTATTCCGCTGCATGTTGGATTACTCCTTCATACTTAGCGTCGGGAAAAGCTAAAAACGCATAAAAAATTTCTTCATTTTCTATATTTTATATCTGTTTTTGTTTTTTTTTTTTTTTTTCAAATGGTCATACTTGTTTGAATCTGAAAAATATCAAATAAACTAAAATAAAAATTGCCAGAATCAAGTAGATGTCTATAATAGTAAATAATATATAGAAAATATGTTTGAATCTCAAGAGTTTGTCAAGTAAACAACTTACTAATACTATTCGTCTGAAATACATAACATCCAAAATCCTTAACTCCAAAGTAATAATACACGATAACAAACTACATAAAACACAATTATACATCCTAACTACGCCTGTCGAGAGATGCATCCTCAACATAAATTTTGAGATACTTACAAATACAAATTTAAATGAGTTTAATGCTCAATATACCATATACCAATTTCCAAATGAATATAGAATTCAAAACTCAATTAAGAACATTAATGAATTGAAACAAACCAACTCCCCCTTTTAACTCCAAACCAAACTCAATAGAGAACTTAAAACTCAACTTAAACTTAATAATAATTATACATTTACCTCTATACTTGTTGGATTCAGGAAGCAAGTAGCGGAAGAAAAACAGGATCATTAAGCATTCTAATTCATTAATTATGGCTTCAAACTAAGCATGCTCATAAACTAAAACTGAGTTTCAACACTAACCTTTGAAGTACATCTTGAATCACGATCTTTAATTGCAATCTCCTTCTTCTTTGGATGTGAACCACCACCAGATCTTCCCTACTATTCTCTTGGAGCCTTAGATTGAGTTGTGGGACTCAAAACAACCTTGAATCGAAGGGAATTGGAGAGGAGGTTACTGGTTTTACATAGTGTGAAGAACACTTCTTCAAACATAAATTCTCATCCTTCAGCAACGATTGCTATCACTCCATTCCACTCAAAATTCCAACTTTATATTGCATGACTTTCATGCAACTAACAACCTTGCATGAATCACCACTCATGCTTGAATAATTAAACTGAAGAAGAATGGAATTGTATGTGAGCTACTACAATTTGAAAGTGGAAAATCCCACTTTTGGGATTTTTTCATTTTCAAATTTTCTTTGATTTTTCTTTTTAATTTTGTGATTTCCAAAATAAAAAAAATCATTTCAATTAAAAATTGAAATTTTATTAATTTTACAAAATTAATTCAATAATTAATTCTCTAATAAAGTTAATAAATTAATTAAACGATTTAATTAATTTTATTAATTTAATATCAAATATTAAATTAATTCGTCACCAATTCCATTACCATGAATCTTTATTCTTGAATTTAATATTTAAACCATGTTTAAATATTAATCGATTCTCCAATTCCGTTTAATTTCAAAACAAACGTGTAATTATATCACATATAATTACTAATTCCCTTAATTCTAATTTGAACGTTTCAAATCAACTTATCACGCTACTCTAATGCTAATTCGTTTGTGAGTTAGTAGATGGACTTAGTGGATCTATAGATCACGGGCTCCAACGATTCGAGATTAATTGGCTAAACTCTTTACACCAAATTAACCCCAATTTGTTAACTATTGAGTCACTCCACTAAAACCCGTAGTTGCACTCCCTTCACTGTAGATATATTATGTCCACTCGATATAACCATGATTAGTAAGTTAACCCTTCACAGGTTGTTCGTAATAACGGCTGGGTCAAAAGGCTGTTTTACCCTCAAAATTATCTTTTGTTCCTTAAGTCCCACTAATCCTCTAATAAACAACTGGTTTGTGATCCGATCATCAAACTGAGTTCTTCTCGGGCCAATGAGTGGGTGGGGTCCCTTGTTCAATACTCGAAGTCAGAACTTAAGGGAACAACCTCTTTACTATCCCTAAAAGCGGGTATGAGTGAATTCCATCTTGCACCCTATGTCCCCAGCTATCTACCTAGTGATACCCCTGAAATGGGAGGCTTATTGAGTCGGCACTGTTGAGCCAGCCCTTACCCATGAAAATCTAAGGATAATCCCGAATAAATAAGTGTTCATAGTTAGCTTAGGATTAAAGTCAAGTTACCTAGGTCATCATTTTGAAATGGTCAATCTTAAACAGTAAATAGATGACTTATTTTGTCGTCCGATCTTGTGCAAACTCATTGCACAGGATGCCCCCTCCTCATCAAATGAACTCTAATGAGAGAACCTTGAGCGGAAGCGGATCGACCAAATTCCATAATTCATCGAATACAAAGTTTACAATAATCAAACAGCAGGATATGCATTTACAACTAAATTACAACATGCTTTAGAAGAAATGGTTTCAAGAAACCTCACATTTGAAGACCTTTCTTCGCGCCTCGAACAAAATCACGAACTTCTTGAAGACCTTCTTCAAGATAATCTCGAACAAAACTCAGACACAACCATAGTGGATAACTTTGTATTCTCAGGGTGAGAACCCAGGAGTGGTGGGCTCTGACTATTTTGGTTAAGAGGGAAAGGTTAATGTGGAGGAAGAAGAAGATTGAGAACTCTCTCAAGAACACAAAAATACACAGAACACTTATGTATTTTTTTTCTCTCAATCTTTCAAATATTGTGAAACAATTTATATAAATCAGTCACATTCATCCACATCCCTCTCTAAAGAAGAAAAAATCATTAAAATGGAAGAAAAAGAACGAAAATGAAAAAAGCGGACGACGACGTTAAAGTCACATTCATCACATTCATCCACATCCCTCCATAAAGAAGGAAAATGAAAAACGAAAAAGAACAAACAAATGGAGAAAACGAAACAAAAAACATGGTACCAAAATCGGACAGCAAGCAGACAGCGAGTGGATGGCGAGCGAACGGTGAGAATCCCGATTGTAGGCGGCAGGGTTTTAAAGATCAGACGGAAAGCGGAGAATAAAGAACGAAGGAGAAGAAAAAATTGAAGAAAGAAGGATGAAGAAATTGTGGGCGGCTAGGGGGCTTTTTAACGAACTTTTCTCGACGATTGTTTGGTAAACCGTCGGGCTAAATACCCAAATCCTGATGGTTGCTCGAATATCGTCGGGCACAATAAGGTTACCCCGATGGGTTTCTTCCAACCCTCAAGAGAACATTAAAAAGCACTTTTCTTATTGTTTTAAAATTAATCCTCTCCCCACGGCGTTCCCCACACCGTCAGGATAGGCGAATAGAAAATCCAAAAAATCTCATTTTTAAATTAAGCATCACCGTCGGTGTAAGTAGGGATACATCCACAACTCCTGACGATCGACCAATGACAGCCGTCAGGATACATCCACATTCCCCGACGGTGGTCTTACACAACATCGGGATAAGTTTACAATTTTCCATAACTTTTTTAATTTTCTATTTCACTACCTCCCCACGGTTCTGAACTGTCGGGCTAAATAACTTTACCCCGATGGTTTTCCTCCGACCGTCGAAAGAATATTAAATGCAGTTTTCTCATTTTTTTGAAAATTAAACATCTCCCGACGATCGTAGGACCGTCGAGATAGGTCGGTTAGCCCGACGGTAGGTTTATATACCGTCGGAATAGATTGATTATCCAACGCTAGTGAACTTTCCGTCGGGATTTTGTTTTCTCCCGACACCACAAATTACCGTTGGAAAAAATGAGATAACTCGACACTTTTTCTTGTGTTGAAAAAAGTTTCATCGAAAATAACTAAAATTCTTGTAGTGCATCCAGAAAACCACAACTCTCAAATTAGACTCGCGTGGGAACAAACAGACTAATCTTGTGGTTCCTCTCGCCTTCAGTGTCGTTACTGACAGACAACAGGTGTGATGAATATTTAGTCAGCAGTGACCATGTTGATTTTCGTCAACTTCAGTGGAGCTATAAATTATGGGCGATGATAAGGAAGGGGAAGTGATAGAAAGAAATGCACTCGTGAATATATTGAACTATTTCTAGCATCCTTGTTAGCTCCATCAACGATCTTATTAAGAATAAAAGCAACACTGATGTCATAGAGAAATGGGATAGAGATTTCGACTAGAGTGACTTCAAAAGTCTTGCATCTATTGCGGCAAACGGAGGACAAATTGGTCTGAAGGTAGATGATAAATAAAGAGAACAATAAACCATTAATGGGGATCGATTCGAGAGCAGAATACTCCGTCAAAGGGAAAACTTTATGCAAATAAGCTTTGTTTGTGACAAAAGTTTAGGAAAAAATCATGTTGTTAGTTTTTTTAATAATCATAATAACAATAAATAAGCAAATAGCAGCGCATGACTTTAAGCAGGTGTGAAAAACCTGTATAACGAGAATAAAATTGAAAATTTAATCGATGGTGTAAATTGATACACTTATTTAACTATTATACCATTCAGGGTAGATTATAGGTTTCCTTATTTTTCCTTTGATGTATTTTTTCTCGACCTTGAATGCTTATATTTTGCAACTTATATATTGGGTTTTTCCCTTTACATTTTTGTATAGATTTATGGTAATAGAACAAGTCCTTATATTTTCTAGTTTTTAAAAAGAGTTTGGTTTTTTAAATCATGGATAGAAACTAGAAAGTGAAGTGAGTAAAGAAAAACTTATGAACAAGGGTGCTGTTTATAAGCTTTGTTTTTAAAAATAAAAAAACAAAATAATTATCAAAGTAACCTTATATTATTAAAAATCCAACATGCTCTAAAAATTTGTACCACTTGATCAACGATGACAAGTTATACTGAGTTCTACCAACACTTTCTCTTAACTCAACTCATTTATTGTGCAAATATATACGTTTTGATGAAATAACTGCAAGTAAACATCTCGATTGTGGTTAAAGTAGGGATAAGACATGCCTAAGACTCTTTTGTGATTATTTAGTGTACTTGATGGTGAAAAAAAAAGTCAAACTTTGAGTTTGGTGGTCTGGTTTTTTGGTTTTGAACCAATGCTTTTTTGATTTTATCCGAATAAAAATTAATATGTCCAATTTTATACTAAAAACCAAACCAAGCCTAGATTGATTTGGTGGTTTGATTTTAACTGTCACAATTACACTTTCCGAAGCTTCACTTAGCAATTGTGCGACACTTGTTCCCACTCACGAACAAGTCAGACAATTCGAATACGGAATGCCCATGACACACCGGGTGCCTCTCGCAACCTCCACCCCCGTTTTAGAGAAAATGGTTTTAGAAAACGGGGTTGGAGAAAAGGTTTTCGCAAACAGTTTGATTGTAAGAATAGAGAAAAGAAAGATTGTAATAGGCTAAAAAGTAATAAGCAACAACAACAACTTTATAACATATTACTCCGGGTATGGGGAATTCAAACCCCATGAGTTACTTTTTTCAATTTTAGTTACAATAGTATTTTTTTAAATACACTTTATTTTTCTTCTACTTTTTTCTTTTGGAGATTTGTTTAAAATAAATTGTCAATATATAAATAATTGTCTTTTGGCCTTGAAACGTTGAATATGAAATGTACATGTATAAGTTGGAATAAGAGTATTATACTTGATAATAATTTTTTTCTTCCTACATTTTTAATTTGTTTTCATATTACTCAAAACAAACTTGAATTTTAAGATATTTTTCTTAAGTTTTCAAATTGAATTTTTGATCTCTTTTGATAGTAGGAGAAAAAACAAACTAATAATATTTTGCATTTATAATAAGAAACAAAAAACTAATCACTTTATTAGAAATAAGACCTATTCTAATATACTTTGGAACTACTATTTAACTTGCTTTAAAAAAGTACTATTATTGTTTTTATTTTTTAAAACAAAGCTATTCAATCTAAATATGAATCCAACATTAAGGTCAAAAAACACAATATCACGTAAAATAAGAATTTTTAAAAAAAATTAAAGAGGATAACATAGTTTAAATGTTGGCCTTTTGGCCCTTAATATCAAATTAATTAATTAATATTTTGATATACCTGAATTAATTTATCAAAATTTGAGTATCTTAAGGTATCTATTGCATAGAGCTCACTGCAACACAATTTGAATCATTCAAATCAAAGTTTAAATGAAAAAGATATGACCAAAACAAGCTTAACGGAAAAATCTCGAGCTGATGACATGATTGAATTTTTCTCATCAAAGTGGACTAACAAAAAGGTGCCACTTGGAGCGAGCGAACATGGTGAGCTTTTGATTTTTGGATTAGTTTTAAAAAGGAAATGAATTTAATATTATTTTCTATATTTACGAGTGATCTGTGAAGGGTTACCGCACTGTTGATTGGTTGATATGAACATAAAATATATCTGTAGTGAGGAGAGTGCAACTGCCGGTCTTTATTGGAGTGTCTGACAGTTAACGGATGGTGGATCCCGTGACTAAAGAGTTCAGTAAGTTATTCACGTACCGTCGGAGCTTTAAGCTACAGGTCCATAAGGTCCCTTTGGTAGCTTAATGGATTTAAGTTGAGAATCGTTCTTAGGGTTGATTTGAAATGTTCAAATTGACAAGAAGAAATTTAATTATATATGATATAATCGGTGTGATGTATGAGATACATCAAGTGGAGGATTAATGTAAATATGATTTACATTAAGTACCATAAAATAGAAAAAGAACTATGGTTTATATGTTTCGTGAGATGAAATATTAAAACTATAGATTATAAATATAATATGGTAAGTTGATTATCATATTTATTTATAATAATATTAGTTATTTGATAACTATCTCTTTTTCTCTAATAACCAATTGAGTGAGAGATTACTGGTGGTTTTATGGTAACCATGAGATAAAAGGAAAAATGTTTTCCTAAAATTAGCAGTTACTTGATTAAAAAAGAAACTCACGGCAAGGCTATCAAGTGAAATGGTTTCACTAAGCGATAGCTCATAGAGAGCCTAAATGATCGTGGACATTATCTATACGATAATTTACCCAGTTGGTCATATCTAAATGATTGCGCGATATTATCTATACGATAGGTTGCCATCTTCTACACGATTGAACACGTTGTCTATACGATAGACCGTGTCATCTCCCACTTGCTCAATTGTCTACACGATTGTTGTTCCTTTGGTCTCTTCCTCTAACCAAGTTCATACAGAGCCCACAACTCTTGGATTCTCACACTGAGAATACCAAGATAACTATTGTGGTGGTGTCCTCACTCAACTCGATTGAGTTCGAGGTATTGGAGGTCATTCGTTGGGTTCGTGTTCGTTATGATCGTGTTGTTGTTTCGGTCGTTGTGTTCGAGAGCTGAGGTGCTTTTCTTGGATGCATTGGAGTGATCAAGGTATTTTGAAGAATGAGTCTTCAAAGGTATGTATACTTATCCCTTGACTCTTTATGTAAGCATGTTGTAATTTCTAGTTGTTGCATGACCTGTTAGTTTCCGTTATTGTACTGTAATTATTTATGTTCAATTTGAATGGAATTTGGAAAGATCATTCCACTGCTCATGGAAATCCTCATGTCTAATTTCCTTTAGGAACATCTTTGGAAAGTCCTTGGAACGCTGAGGGAGAATAAATTGTATGCAAAATTTTCATAGTGTGAATTTTGGCTAAGTAAGGTGACCTTTCTTGGGCACGTGGTGTCGAATGACGGGATTTCTATGGATCCAGCAAAGATTGAGGCAGTTACGAATTTGCCCCGCTCCACAACAGTCAGTGAGGTGTGCAGTTTTTTGGGGTTGGCTGGATATTATTGTAGGTTTGTAGAGAATTTCTTTCGCATAGCCACCCCATCAACCCAATTAACTAGAAAGGGAGCTTCGTTTGTTTGGAGCAAAGCTTGTGAGGACAGTTTTCAGAACCTTAAGTAGAAGTTAGTTTCAGCACCGATTCTTACAGTGCCTGATGGCTCCGGGAGTTTTGTGATCTATAGTGATGCTTCTAAGAAGGGTTTGGGTTTGTGCTTATGCAACATGGTAAAGTGGTTGCATATGCCTCCCGTCAGTTGAAGAACCATGAGCGAAGCTATCTTATTCATGACTTGGAACTGGCAGCGGTGGTTTTTGTTCTAAAGATCTGGAGGCACTATTTGTATAGGGAGAACATCTAGATTTTCACTGACGATAAGAGTTTGAAATACTTCTTCACCCACAAGGAGTTAAACATGAGACAACGCATGTAGCTCGAGTTAGTGAAGGATTATGGCTGTGAGATTTTCTACCACCCAGGCAAGGTGAATGTGATGGCCGATGCTCTTAGCAGAAAGACCGCTCATTCAGCTGCTTTAATCATTAAGCATGTTCAGTTGTGTAATGATCTGGAGTAAGTAGAGATTGCAGTGGCAGTGAGGGATGTTATCTCGCAGCTAGCCCAATTGACGGTAGACTGACTTTGAGGCAAAGGATCACTGATACGCAACAGGGCAATTCGTACCTTGTTCAGAAATTCTATCAGGTAGAGTTAGGCCAAGTCAGTGAATTTTCAGTATCTACGGACCAGGGTCTTCTGTATCAGGGACAATTATGCATACTTGCAGACAATGTCTTAAAGGGCGAATTGTTGGCAGAAGCTCACAACTCCCCATTCTCGATACATCCAAGCAATACCAAGATGTATCAAGATTTGAAGTGATACTACTGATGGTCTAATATAAAAAGGGAGATAGCTGATTATGTTAATAAATGTTTAGTCTGTCAACAAGTGAAGGCCCAAAGGCAGAAGCCAACGGGCTTATTATGACCATTGAATGTGCAAGAATGAAAGTGGGAGAGCGTGTCTATGGACTTCATTATAGGTTTGCCCAGGACAGTGAAAGGCTTTTTAGCGATATGGTTTGTAGTGAATAGGCTTAATAAGGTGGCGCAATTCATTCCAAGGAAGCCCATGTATTCGGTGAGTAAATGGGCTCAACTATACATGAAAGAGATAAAGAGATTGCATGGTGTGCCAATGTCGATTGTATTTGATAGAAACCCTTGTTTTATCTCCAGTTTTTGGAAGAGCCTCTAGGTAGTATTAGGAAATCGGTTAATTTTTATTACAACCTTCCACCCTCAGACTAATAGACAAACATAACGCTTGAATCAGACGTTAGAGGATATGTTGCACACTTGTGCATTTGAGTTTTTAGGGAGTTGGGACTCCACTTGCATTTTGCAGAGTTTGCATATAATAACACTTATTAGGCTACCATTGGCATGCCGCCATTTGAAGCTCTATACGGTAAGGGTTGTAGGTCTCCTGTTTGTTGGGGTGAGGTTAGTGAGAGAAAGTTGGTGGGAACTAAGTTAGTGGAGATGACGAATGAAGCCATGCAAAAGATTAGAACTTAAATGCTAGTAGCGCAGAGTAGACAGAAAAGTTACGCCAATGTTAGGCGTAAAGATCTTGAGTTCGAGGCATGTGATAAAGTGTTCCTGAAAGTAGTAGCTATGAAAGGTGTTCTGAGGTTTAGAAGGAATGGAAAGCTAAGTCCCGTTTTATTGGGCCATTCAAGGTTTTGGAGCGAGTTGGCCTTGTGGCGTATCGGTTGGCCTTGCCACCGTCTCTCTCTACAGTTCAAAATGTTTCCATGTCTTAATGCTGAGGAAGTACATAACGGACCCATCTCATATGGTGGACTCTGAGCCCTTGCAGCTGATTGAAAACTTAAGTTATGAAAAGAAGCTTGCATAGATGTTGGAATATAAAAACATGTAGCGGAAGAAAACAGGATCATTAAGCATTCTAATTCCTTAATTTTGACATCAAAATAAACATGTTCATGAATATCAAGAGGGTTTCATTACATAACTTTGAAGATCCTCTTCAAACTCGAAATTCAGTTGTAATCTTCACCAATTCTTGCTGTGGACCACCATTAGAGCTTCCCTACTATTCTCTAGGAGCCTTAGATTGAGTGTTGGGACTCACAACAAGCTTGAACTTAGGGAATTGGAGGAGAGGTTTTCTGGTCTTCAGCTTGTTGAAGAACAATTTCTTTAACCTTCAAAAGCTCAACCATCCAACAATTCTATAAACTTTTCTACTCAATCAAGAGTGGTTTTATTACATGACTCTCATGCAAAACTAATCACCTCAAGTGATACCTACTATCTTTTGAATTTGGTGGTAGAATTATGTGTAAGAAGGTGACTAACCTTTTTACTTGAAAGTGAGAAAATCCCACATTGGGAATTTTCCCAATTTTCAATTTCACTTTTTGATTCTGAAAATGATTTTCAAAATCAAATTTCCAATTTTAATTCTTTAATTAAAATTGAAATGTTATTAATTTTACAAAAATTAATTCAATAATAAATTTTTCTAATAAAATTAATAATTAATAATTAATTTTATTAATTTAATAGCAAATATTAAATTAATTTGTCATCAATTCCATTATCACGAATCTCTATTCATGAAGTTAATATTTAAATCATATTTATATATTAATTGATTCTCCAATTACGTTTAATTCCAAAATTAAACGTGTAATTATATCACATATAATCACTAATTCCCTTAATTCAAATTTGAACGTTTCAAATCAACTTATCACGCTATTCTAAGGCTAATCCATTTGTGAGCTAGTAGGGGGACCTAATGGACCTATAGATCATGAGCTTCAATGATTCGAGATTAATTGGCTAAACTCTTTACACCAAATTAACCCCCATTCGTTAACTATCAGATCATTCCACTAAAGCCCAGTATTGTACTCCCCTCACGGTATATATATTATGTCCATTCGATATAACCATAATTAGTAAGTTAGCCCTTCACAGGTTGTTCGTAATAACGGTTAGGTCAAAAGGCTCTTTTACCCCCAAGATTACCTTTTGTTCCTTAAGTCCCACTGATCCCCTAATGAACAATTTGTTTGTGATCCAATCAACAAACAGAATCCCTCTCGGCCCATCATGATTGTGGGCCCCTTCAAGACCTGGAATCAGCACTTAAGGGAACAACCTCTCTACTATCCATGAAAGCAGGTGGGAGTGAATTCCATCTTGCACCCTATGTCCCTAGCTATCTACTCGATCTTACCTCTGGAATGGGTAGCTTATTGAGCTGGTGCTATTGAGCCAACCCTCACCTATGTAAATCTAAGGATAATTCTGAATAAACAGGAGATCATAGTTAGCTCAGGATTAAGGTTAAGTTACCTAAGTCATCGTTTTGAAATAGTCAGTCTTAAACAGTAAACAATGTTATAAAGTAAGAGTGACTTATTTTTTGATCCAATATTTTACAAACTCATTACACAGAACGCCCTCACTCCTCATGTCACCGTATGAATGAATCAGGAT
This sequence comes from Benincasa hispida, assembly GCF_009727055.1. Taxonomy (NCBI): domain Eukaryota; kingdom Viridiplantae; phylum Streptophyta; class Magnoliopsida; order Cucurbitales; family Cucurbitaceae; genus Benincasa; species Benincasa hispida. The sequence continues at coordinate 61,091,514 of NC_052353.1, forward strand.
CACTTCGTTTGTAGTACTTTACAACTCCTTGTAACAACTACAAAGTAGGTCACATCCGATAATATTACCAGAATAAGGCAACCAACCTTATTCGTATACTATAAATCATTTTAACTATTTACTCATGAAGGAACTCGATTTAAAGAGATCTTTGAGTGGAAGCGGATCTTCCAAATTCCATTTTGATTGAAGAAAAAATTTACAACAAACATACAAGATATGCATTCTTAAATAAATTACAACATGTTTTTTTTAAAAAAAGAGAAATAGAGTTCAAGAAATTATACCTTTGAAGAACGTTTCTTTGTGTATATCCCTCGAACTGTCACGAACTCAAAAACAACAACAAGGCTTGAATAACATCTTCAAGAAAATCACAAACCAAAACAGAAGACATAACCACTAGGAGCCTTCGGTATACTCAGGGTGAGAGTCCAGGAGTTGTGGGCTCTGACTATTTTGGCAAGAAGGGAGTTTGAGTTTTTGTGGAGGATGATGATTGAAGAAGATACATAACGTTTCTTCTCTTTTCTCTATCGTATAGTAAAAGGCCTTTAGTTGTCTAGTTCTCAACGTGAATATGTGAGGAAGAAAAGAAAATAGAATCTTTTATTCCATTTGCCATAAAACTATTTAACCACCCACTAAGGTGGTTGGAGAGAAAAGAGAATTAATTATCTAAAATAATAAAATAAATATAAATAACTTATCATATTTTATTTATATTAAACTATATGTTATATCAAATATATCACATAATCTATAGTTTTAATATTGTATCATATACAATATAAATTATAGTTCATTTCTCTATTTTATGGCATTTAATGTAAATCATATTTATATTAAATTTTAATAACTATTTGAATCTCATTCAAATATTTATTTCCTCCAATCAAATAATAATGTTTCAAATACATTATGTCAATTATATCATATATAATTGAATCAATTTAATTATATCATATATAATTAAATTCCCTCTTATTATTTGAACAATTCAAATTAACCCAAAAACTGATTTTCAACTAAATCTTTTTGAGCTACCAAGGGGACCTTATGGACCTGTAGCTTAAAGCTCCAACTGTACATGAATAATTAATTAAACTCTTTAATTACATTATCCACCATCTGTTAACTGTTAGGCATTCCACTAAAGACCGACAAGTGTATTCTTCGCACTACAGATATATTGGATATAACCAATCAAAAGTACGATGACCCTTCACAAGTTGCTCATAAATACAACTGGCCATATTACCGTTTTACCCCTATAGTTAAATCTAACTTCTTAAGTACCACTGAACCTTCTAATGAACAATAGATCATAGTCCCACTATGATTAAACCTTTCTCGGCCAGGAAAGGGTGTGGTGTCACATATTTCAAGACCTGGAGTCAGCCCTTAAGGGAGTAATTTATCTATTTATCCCTGTTTCGAGAAATGAGTGAATTCCATCTCATGAAGTTGTGTTCCCAGCTCCCCAATCAGACGAATCCCCAAAATGGTAGGCTTGTTGAGTCGACGATCTGGTCACTCTCACCCATACAAATCAAAGGACTGCCCTCATAGGCAGGAGTTTACAACTCACTCAGGATTAAAGTCATGTTACTTATGGTCATTCTGGTGAAATGAAAGTCTCTATTATGAACGGTGTTATATAATGAGATTAAACATTTTGTGGTCCAGTCTTATACAAACTCCTTTGTATAGAATATCCCCACTTGCATGTCTAATACATAAATGATCAGGATCAAATCATTTTTAGCATTTTACAACATTTGTAACACCTACACAGCGGGTCATACTCGTAATGTCACCAAGATAAGGTACCCGACCTTATCCATATACTACAGACCATTTAGATTATTACTTAAACATGATCCACCTGTATGTCTCTACATACATGTTTAAGTTACAACAATAACCTTGGATGTTAGTTTATTGGTTTGTGGTTAATGCACTAAAATATCACACATTTTATTGTCAAAGTGAATAAAAATATCATATATTATCAATCACATAAGAGTTTGTTCAAACAAGGTTTACAAACTATAGGACTTTACGAGATTCAGGGCATAAACTCCAACAACTCGAACTTGATCCACTTTTATGTCTCCATATAAAGTTCAAGTACTCATATAATAGTCGTGGATCTTTTAATTTATTGGATTTATTTCTAAAACGAAATAAGCATTTCATATATTCAATAACAACTTTATCGATTTACAGAATGAGTTTATTGTTTACAAACTACGAGTTTTAGGACATAAAACCCAACAACAGATTATTGCAAGGGAAGTGAAAGTTTTGCACAATAGGGAGGTGCCATTGGTGAAGGTTATATGGCAGAATCACTAATTCGAAGAGGCAACCTGGGAGCGAGAGGATGAAATGAGAGCACACTGCCTAGAGCTTTTTCAAGATTTGAATGTTCGGGGACGAAAGTTTGTTTTTAGGGAATAATGTCATACCCTATCCCAGATTACCCTCTTAATCTGGAAGAAGATGTGATGATAGCTGTTATTAGCCCTATCGCCAACACTTACTACCTTTACTTACTTACTTAACTCCTGAAGTGCCAACCTGATAAAAATTATTAACTTATATAATTAGCCCACATCAGGAAGGCTCGACCTTTACTTCCATACAATCACATGCTTAACAAACCATAAACAATATCTATAGATAAAATATTTACAGTTGGGCCCAAACTTTACTAACAAAACCCCGACTCCCTTCACAACATGTGTACATCGTTATAGACCATTAACCTAAATTCTTTTGACTAGCCGGGTCCTTCAGTGGCAAGCAGCAGTAATATCAACCTTGAGGAATTTGACCGCTACTTGGGGAAAGAAAAAACATTTGAAAATCGTGAGCTATTCGCCCTGTGAGTGACTACTAGAAATCAGGATATACCATGCTTTTCATTAATATAAAACGTGTAAACATACTGAAAACCATTTCAAGCAACTTCCTTTAAAACATGAACATAGTCATAACATCAAGCTTTTGAGAAGAAAACTCATTAAACATCAATAAACATCATTAAACCTTAGTTGAGGACGAGCATACACCGTTCTAGCTCCCAATGTCTGTATCAGGCCAAGAGACCTATACTTCCGCCTCAAGTTACTGGAATATGGCTTAGGAGACTCATACTTCAACCTCTTATTCAGAACTACCTACGTGCACGTGGAGCTTACTAAGTACCATCAACACCTTAGATACTTCCTGGATACCTTTCATACCTTCAGTATCCGGTTTACTAAAAACATATCATGCTTTAAACCATACACATTAAGAATCTTTCAGAACATGGCTTTGAGCATAACATTTTGTAGAAATTTAGCTATAGTCTTTAAAATGCATGCTTCAACATATAATACTTAATTTAAAATAAAACTTACATATTACCTTGGCATGAAATTAAACAAATACATAATTGAGGAAAATGCTATGCAATCTCATAAAACTTAGCTGCTTGAAAACATATAAGCTTATCATCAAACATTATTGAAATCACACGGTCTTTTATTTTTAAAACATTGAAAACATTGAGATTATTTAGTCACTCACTACTCGTTTGGGCTCTTAATGGTTTGTAGGCTTCTCCTAGCTCCTCTTGGCCTGAAACAACATAATTTCTTGTTAGATTCCTTAGAATTCCCATCAAGATACTTCAAATAGTTTGCTTACTAGTGAGACCTTTACTAGCGGGCTCATCACTAGCGAGACCAACACTAGCAAGATCGTCACTAGCAAGATCATCACCAAGGAGATCATCACTAGCGAGATCTTCACCAAGGAGATCATCACTAGCGAGACTAATCACAAAATTTAGTGAGACGAGGTAGAAAATCAGTGAGATTTGAGTGACCAGCGAGACTTACACAATCCTAGTCTCATTCTCGCTCCCTCGGGTGAGCTGCTTGCTTGATCTTCCCAAGTAGTTGCTTGCTTATACAACAAATTCTCGTTTCAATTTCAAAAATTTATAACTCAAAATTCAAAACTCATTTCAAGAAATTTCTTTCTACAAACTTGTTTATAATTGAGTTAAAGATCTTCACTTAAAATTTCAGCCCCATATTCCTCTTAGTGTTTCCTGAAGCTTCCAATTTTTACCATTGGCCTCGATTAATTCGAGAACTTGGCCCTTCTACAATTTCTTCACTTTTCAACCTTCTTCCTATGTGATATTTCTTTAGAAGCCCTACCTCCAAAACCTAGACTCTTCAAGCTTTCAAATGACACCAATTTCACTTAGATCGCACGAGTCAATTGCCTAAACCGAGTCTTTGAACTTCTTCTTCCTTTTTATTCAATGGCTGCCATCTCATGCATGAAATTATCGACCGCCACCTCGCCCATTAATGGGTTTAGTGCATTTCGGTCGGGAAGACTTAATTTAATTTTAATTAGTTAATCTTTCTTTTTCTTTCCTTAACATATCTTCTTCATTCCTGCTTTCTTCTTTTCTTCTTACTTCCCTGTATTAAACCATAAATTTCACTTATTACTTATCTAACATAATATCCTCATGGCTAAACATACTTATGTAGAGAATGTAGGATTCAGTGTCTACAAATAATGTAACGCCCCAAACTTTCAAGTAATTTGTGTTTAATTATTATTTTTTTTATTGGTTTTGAGGTGGAATTTATTATTTGAATTGAGTTTTTTTTTTTTGGAATAAATGAGTGTGAATGAAATTTTTGGAATCTGTTTTGGAGGTTTTGGAAGTTGAGATAGGAAAAGAATATAAAATTCCTTTGTTTTTTTTTTTTTTTTTTTGGTTATCTTGAGAATTAGGGTTTTTACTTTTAAAAGGTATTTGATGGTGTCTTGGGAAGCGTGCATTAAAGAAACAAAAAAAAGGAAAAAAAACCCCTTTCTTCCTCTTCCATCGTGAAGGTAGAACCTTTCCCTCCAACCTCTTCTTCTCCCAGCCGCTCAGCCGTTCTCATCTATGTGCTGTCGACTTCATGCCAGCCGTCCGCGCCAAATTTGATTGTCACACCCTTCCTGAACCTACCTCTAGAACTCGAAAGGAGGAATGAGGATGACATATACCACTCTTTTGTGATACCTATTGCCTATCTAAACCTTTTTCACTCATTAAACTTAAAGCCAAGGAAATAAGTAATAACTATTTGGCTAAACTTATTTTATTACAAACAGTGTAAAGTTTATACAACTCCCAGATATAACTACAAATGTTTACAACAACAACTTAAATCTGAAAGTGTGGCTGTAGCATGGCAGAGCTTGATCTTAGCAACACCCTGGATATCCTCATCTTTGCTACCTGGGAAGAAAAACCATGAAAGAGAAGAATGATCTTCAAGAAGCTCAGTGAATGGTAACAACATAACAAGTCTCTTTCAACTTAAATCAAATAAAGCATATCACAATTATGAGGTTAACATCCAAACCTTAGTCTTGAATGAGTCTGTTCTCAACCCTACCTACACACATGGTAGATAGTTAGACTTATACTAATCATAAATGCTTACTCTTCTGTGTTCCCTATGTGCACATAGACCCCTACTTATGGGCTCAGAAGCTAGGCCTATCGGCTCTCTGACCATCCCATATGAGGTTCTTCTCACAGACTCAAGAACTAGGCCTCATGGCCCCCTGACCATCCTGTGAGGTTCTGCTCCGGGCTCAGGAACTAGGTCTGTTGACCCCTGACCATCCCGACCATATATTCTCATTCTCATTTTGGTTACTCATTCACAACATAAGCATAAATCATAAAAGATATTCTTAAGACCTTAAAAGAATACCATTCACCTTGTTTTGCTAGAACCTTTCTTTCTTTCCAAGTTCCTTGGTCTCTCCTGGCTTCCTTTTAAACTCTAATTTCCAGATCCAACTTCAAGCTTAGATTACTCAGCTTTCTGTGCCTTATTTCAGAAAGGTTCCATCTACAAACATGTTCTAAATTGTCTCAGAAGGCTTACCTTAGAATCTCAGTTCAGAAATTCTCATGATTTGGCTAGAATCTTGAAATCATTAAGACTGACCCAAGCTTACCTGAGCGCTCGACCCTTCTATCTTTTCTTCACTCTCCATCTTGATTCCTTTAAGCTTCTTCTTCGGCATCCCTGACTTGAACACTAGACACCCATAGATTTCAAGTGGCTTTGAAATCACTCAAAACACATGAGTGGTTTGGAAGCACTTCTCATTCCAAATTGATTCTACTCCATGACTTCACTGTTCGATAACATCTCCACCTCTTGGAACCACTTGATCAACACATGGTTGTGCTACCAATGCATGCCCTCTTGGATCAACGCTAGGTCTTCCTTAAAAATTGTCCTCACACACTTCTTCTAGATCTCCTTTGAAGATTGTGTTGTGGGCTGAGGTTCCACTCCATTTGGGTATTTGTTTTCGGTCAAGATCTTTATTAACAATTAGTAATTTTTACAAGTGTGACCTGCCATTTTCAGATCTTATATAACGGTATGAATATGCCCCTGAAATAGAAGACAATACCCAAGATGGAACTATTAGACCCTATTCATTTTACTGAAGCCTGGGTTGTTCCGAATCCTGTGTTACAACCCTCTAGGGGATCGTCGTGGTTAACGATTAGCTAGTGCTGCCTAAAAACGATAGCAGGTGCCACATAGGAATCTCACAGTTCAAACTAATGGAGGAGACCATAGGAAAATGTTGACAAATTTCCTTCACCCACTTACTATGAACTACTTCCCTCATTCACCTTGTTATTGACCTATGCAAATACTTTTCGAATGAAGTAGTCGCGGTAAAAGCGACATGAAGCCGAACAAGGATCTCACAGTGTGAACTCTTGAGGACATGAGAGCTAATAACTATATATCAAATATATTGTTAATCTTCCACTGAAGTGTTCTATATGTTTGGGTATGTATTTACTTAGGTATAAAACGACTAAATTTGAAAAACCTAAGTCTATATCATTTTTATCCAAGTATAACAATTATATTTGGATATAACCTTACGATATCTAAGCTCACGCAAGCTCATAAAATCAGTTAACAATGCTCAATCTTTCGGTCATAATCCTCAGGTAGGAGGTTTTTTGTAAACCTTCAACTTAAGTACCCCCAGCCTTAGACAGGTTTATGAACCAATTTGAGTTTGTAACCAAATTTTAAAAGGTAACAATCTATTTTAACGATTAAAACTAGTTGTTAACCTAAGTGAGCATGTAGCTGTTCTTCGTTAAGGATTTTAAACGTCTAACCCAATTTTATAACAGCTTACAAAATTTTAGACATGCTAAACATCCACAACATACAACAAAAGTATTCAATATCTAATACAACAATTATATTAAATAAAGAAACCCTAACATGTATACTATATATCATAACATTTTATAACATACTTTCAATGTATGTAACATGCTTCCTATGATGGGGTTTTAAATCAATATGGCATACTGTATGCATACAGATGATTTATTTAATTATTACATACATCACATGCATAAACAATTAAACATAAACTGATATGGTTTAAGTTTTGGCATAAACAAGCAAACAAAAACCTAATTATTGCAAAACAACTTCAAAACCGCTCGAACCGCTCCAAATCTAACCCAAATAACTTGAACGGGACCGAAAAAGTCTGAACCGGACCAGCCAAAAACCTTTTAAGGCTAAACCGACAAGACCTCGAGAAACTAGTCAAACCGGTTGCTCTTGCTCCATGCTCGAAATCTCGTTGAGGCTCATCGTGTAGTGCTGATGACCATCGTCTAGCGCGATCGTCTAGTGTCAGGCAAAGCTACACGATCGTGTAGTGTCTTCCAATATCATGTATCACCATTATCAAGTGTTGGGCAGAGCTACACGATCACCAAGCGTCTACCAATTATCGTGTATCGTCATCGTCTAATGTCGGATAAAGCTACACGATCGTGTAATGCTATCGTATAGCGCGACAAAGCTACACAATTATGTAATGTTATCGTCTAACACCTCTTCACATCGTTGAGCGCTTGCATAAAGATACACGATTGTTTAGTGCTATCATAGAGCGCCTATTCCTACATGATCGTTTAGCGTTTATACCTCAATGACGATATTTGAGCAGAAGCTGAAAAACTTGAATCTACAGCTCGGCTTTCTTCACTTGTTTCTTCAATTACATCTTAACTTCAACTCTAATGACTTCAAATAAATTATATACTCTTGAGAACACATATAAGCTCATGAATCAAGAGTCAATTAAAAATTTAATTAAGAAATTAAAGAGAAAATAAATGCCAAAACTAAAAAAACCATATCAGTGCACCATGTTCATATAACTCATGAAAAACACCCACCACACCAAAATTAAACCAAATTGAGTGCTTAAATGATGCTCTGATACCAATTGTAAGAGTATATCAGCATGCAACGGAAGCAACAAGGATCATTAAGTACTCTAATTCATTAATTTTGGCAGTTACTAAATCATGCTCATCTAACACAAGAGGGTTTAAAGCCATACCTTTGTAGAACTCCTTAAAGTCTTGATTCTTAACTGTAATATTCTCCGAAATTTGTTGTAAACCACCTTAAGATCTTCTCCACTATATTCTTAGAGCTTTAGAATGAGTTATGGGAGTCAAGAAGATCTTGAATGAAAGGAAACTTAGAGATAGACTCACTGCTACAACCCACTTGAATAACAATTGATAGACTCACTGCTACAACCCACTTGAATAACAATTTCTTCACCCCGAGTTTTTCTGTAAAAACTCTTTGAATGCATGTCTCAGTTCCACTCTAGTCTTCTTTATTTATTGCAGGTATTTTATGCAAAGAAGATGGCTGCATGAGATGCAGCTCATGCTTGGAGTTATTGAAGCCAAATGAAAATGAATTTTGTGTGAGCTAGTTGAAGGTTTAATGGAAAAACCCATCTTTCCATTTTGTGTTAATTTTCCAATTTTCCAATTTTTCATCAAATGATTTCAAAAATCAATTTGGCTTTAAAAATTGAAAATATCATTAATTTTGTAAAATTAATTTTAATAAATAATTATTTAAATAATTCAATTAATTCTAATTAATTTAATATCAAATATTAAATTAATTTTACATAAATCCACCTTCATATATTTAAAACATGTTTAAATATAAATTCTCCTATTCTGTTTAATTTTAATTTGAACGTTTCAAATTAACTTATCATGCTACTCTAAAGCTAATCCATTTATGAGCTAGTAGGGGGACCTCGCGGACCTACAAATCATGGGCTTCAACGATCCGAGATTAATTGGCTAAACTTATTACATCGAATTAACCTCCATTCGTTAACTAATGGGTCACTCTACTGAAGCCCACAGTTGAACTCCCCTCACTGTAGATATATTATGTCCATTTGATATAACCATGATTAGTAAGTTGATCCTTCACAGGTCGTTCGTAATCACAGCTGGGTCAAGATCACCATTTTACCCCTGTGAATATATCTCGTTCCTTAAGTTTCTACTGACTCTCTAATGAACAATTTTGATTCATAATACCTATGAATCAAGTCATTTCTCTATCATGGGAAGGCGGGCCCCGATTGTTCAAGACGTGGAATCAGTACTTAAGAGAGCAACCTATCCGCTAACCCTAAATCGGGTAGGAGAGAATTCCATCTTGCAGGGCTATGTCTCTAGCTATTCATCCGATCTTATCCCCAAAATGGAAGGCTTATTGAACAGTACTGTTGGACTACTCTAACCCATGCAGATCAAAGGATAATCCCAAAAAATAGGAGTCCATAGCTAGCTTAGCATTAAGATCGAGTTATCCTAGGTTACTTAATAATGAAATAGTCAGTTTTAACAGTAAACGGTCGTTATAAAGAAACTGACTATTTTCGTTGTCCAGTCTATACGCAAACTCGTTGCATAGGATGCCTCCACTCACATGTCTCTACATGATGATCTGTGGATCACATCATTTGTATTACCTACAAAATGGGCCGCATCCCATAGTGTTACCAGGATGAGATACCCAATTTCATCCATATACTTATTAGACTATTTAGGCTTTATACTATTAACGTGATCCTGTTTATGTTAGCACATAAAGTTAAAGTATTCTGACTATAGCCATGGATATGTTTATTGGATTTCCATAATAGAATGCAAAATCAACAACTTTATTGAATAAATTACTCAATAATATTTTATTTATAAATAGAATGTTTAACACGAACTGCGAGTTCTAAGACATTCCCAACACTGTGAAGGGTTATCGTACTATTGATTAGTTATATCTGATGAACATAGAAATATATCTATGGTGAGAAGAGTGCAGCTGTCGGTCTTTAGTGGAATGTCTGGCAGTTAACGATGGTGGATCTCGTGGCTAAATAGTTTAGTCAGCTATTCATGTACGGTTGGAGCTTTGGGCCATAAGTCCATAAGGTCCCTTTGGTTGCTCAATGGATTCAAGTTGAGAATAAGTTTTTGGCTCAGTATGAAGTGTTGAAATTGACAAGAGGGAGTTCAATTATATATGATATAGTTGACATGATGTATGAGATACATTAATTGGAGGAAATGGATATAAATATGATTTATATCTAGAGGAGGAGAAAAAGACTATGGTTAATGTACTGCATGTGATGTGATATTAAACCATAGGTTATAAATATAATAAGATTATATTTATTTTCTAATTAAACGATTATAGGATAATTGTGCCGATTTTTTCTCCGTAACCGAATGAGTTAGTGGGAGGTTGCATTCATTTTTCATAACTGAAGGATAAAATGAAAATTGTTTTCATTTTGCAATGAATCAGACATTCGCTCACTAAATTGTGTATACTGCCTATCGCATAGCAAACCAAGATCATACACGATAACTCAAGGTTTTTAAACGATCGTATACATGCACGCATTTTACTAAATGATCGCATAGGCTTTACTAAACGATCGTCTATATAATCTCACCCCTTTAGCTAAACGATTGTGTACCTCTACCTATACGATCAAGCATCGTCTATATGATAGACACCCGATATCTCCCACTTGCTTGGTCGTGGTAAACGATTATTTCTTCCTCCTTCCCTTTACCAAATCCAACAGAGCCCACACTTCATTGATTCTCACTCCGAGAATACCGAGGGTTCCAAGTGGTGGTGTCTTTCTTGCTGCCTTGTTCGTGAGGAGTCTTGTAACAACCCGACCCCCTAGGACTCAAGTTAGGCCGTTACTAAACACATGCATGCATGGAACTTAAAATGACACCCTTTTATAGTGAATTAAATGCTAAATAAATAATGTAAATTCAAAAGACATTCATTAAATTCAAATATTGAAAACAGACGATAGGGTACCCATAAATCATAAATGATAATAAATAGGTCTGAAAACAAATCTTAATAGTAAGTTTCAAACATCAAAATCGAACGTTGAAAAAAAAAACATGAAAAGAAATCTAAATATCATGAACGGAAGCATAAAACTGGTCCCAATGGCTTGATTATGGATTCCGCTTATCAATCGCTGGTGCATCTCTACCTTTATCTGAAACAACAACATGAGAAAGGATGAGTATAAAATACTTAGTAAGTAACCCCACTACTGGGGTCGGGCTAGGCATCTATGTCCTCTAGATGCCTACCCCTGGTAGAACATAAAACTCCTCTAGTCCTTATGGGACACATTCATACATGAAAAACTGATTTCTATCCTACTGTAGTTAAGTATGCCCACTACCTTTGGTGAATCTCGAAGGAAACACAACCCCTGGTGAATGCTGAAGGAAACACAACCCTGGTGAATCCCGAAGGAAATACAATATCTGGTGAATCCCGAAGAAAACATAATCTGGTGAATCCCGAAGGAAACACAATATCTGATGAATCTCGAAGGAAACACGATCTGGTGAATCCTGAAGGAAACACAATATCTGGTGAATCCCAAAGGAAACACAATATCTGGTGAATCTCGAAGGAAACACAATATGTAGTGAATCCTAAAGGAAACACAATATGTAGTGAATCCTAAAGGAAACACAATATCTGGTGGGCATCTAACTAATTAGTAAAGACACTATCACAGTCTTAACATCACAATTATCACAATATGCTTTTATAACATACATATACACCTCAACATCATGGCTATACAACATGCATATATGCCTCAATATCCTCATATCAAATACAACCTCAATGAATCAAGTATCATCTCTTACTAGCATGCAAGTATCTACATGCACAAATAAATCTTTCAGATTCTCATACAAGAACATACATCGGTCATACTATACTATCCATTTATCATGCTATCGCTCTGTCCTGATATTCATTTATCATGCTAGCATATATCTAGTGTCTGGCCCATGGACAGTTCCAGTAGTAAGATTACTTACTCAAAATTATGTCTTAGCGACAAGCATTAATATTCCTCCTAACTTAGATGAATCTTGAATCAGGCCTAAATATAATCCAAATTTACAATTAATAAAAAGAGCTTAGTTCCAATAACCAAATTAACCAAATAATTCCCAATAATCTTACCCAAAGTGTGTTGGCACGTACATCACCTCATGCTACAAAATCAATACATCTCAATAACTCTAATCACAAATCCAACCTAGCTACTTTGAACCTTTAATTCCAACCTTTTATATCACAACTGAAATAATAAATAAGCCATTACTTAGTGGGTATCCAAAAATGATCAACAAAGACCCCAAAACTTACCCAAAAGCTTGTCGAAACCACTTCCAAATCTTCTTGACAGCACACTTTTAACTTCAAAACTTCTCCAAAGCTCGATTTTAAAGCCCAAACAAATTTATATCAATAGATTGAAGCAAAACACCATTGGCCAAACAATCCAATTAAAATAGCACAATCTTACCCAAATCGATAGATCCGGTGCTGGCAAGAGTGAACGATGCTTAAGTAGTGGTTGGACAGAGGACGTAAAAAAGAAAGTGATGCAGTGACTTCGGGCGGTATTGGACAGGTTCGCAAACAGCCAGGCTTCAGATCTAAGCGGACGTATGACAGGAGGCTCGCGTTAACGGCGTGGGCGACAGATGCTCGCGATGGGCTAGAGCAGATGGTCGCGGCTGACGGATGAGGGTTGATCGGTGTCTGAGGGAAGTGACACGGTGAACAGCTTCAAATCTGGCAAACTCGACGGTGCTTCCGCTCGTCGGATGGTGGCAGTGATTGCTGTGGCGTTGGTGGCGTGAAGAGAAGCAAAACAAGATGGAGGAGGGTTGCGTGAGGGAAGAAGAAGAAAGGGGAAAGGGATAAGAAAATAAAAAATAAATAAATAAATAAATAAAATAATATATTTATTTTATTTTATTCTATTGTATTTTATTTTATGTTATTTTATTTCTTCCCTTCAACACTTGTTCTTTTTCCTTTTTTTTTTCTCCAACAACTTCCAATTCAAAACTCTGCCACTTTTCCCCAAAATGACTTCAATTTTCGATAACAATTCCAAAATTAAATTCAGATGACAAAAGTCCAAATTTCACAATTTTCTCTGATTAAACAATTAAATTGAAACATCTTTTTATTAGTAATTACAACTCAATAATCCAATTAAATTTTCAAACTTCCAAAAATATCCTTTAATACTAGAAATTACCGAAAGTATAATAGGAACAAAAGTTTGGGACGTTACAAATCTGTTCGTGGGTACACGACAACAATTTGGTGGACGATAGCTTGGACGATCTCAATGAGAGCGAGAGGTGCAGTCCTTTTATGAGAATGAGATTTGAGGCGAAGAAGGGTTCTTCAACTCGTATGTATCTTGTTCTCTTTGTTGTGTAAGTTGCAAAGCATGTCTGTAATTTGTTGTTAATGCATAACTAGTCTATTTGATTATGAATGTGGTAATTCTGTCACAATGAGTTTGGAACGATCTTGCTTCCGCTCAGAGGTACTCTTTGATAAGAGTTCCTTCAGGTCTAACACATAACTCCTATTTTGCGTGCTCTTTGGTGCGTCCACTTCCTACTTGCATGAAGTTTGAGTTGTCTTCCTCATGCAAGTCTCCTTTGCATGAAATCCTGTTTGTCCACCCCCTACTTACTTAAGCTTAATTTCCAAGTATCTTCAACTCCTCACATATCTTCCTCTTGGCCGCATAGCATCCTTTGAATGCCTAGTCTCCTATGATCAACATATAGCTCCACTTCACTTCGCCTCCCTTGGTCGCATAGTTACTCTTCCATGTGTCCATATGCACCCATGGTGGTGTTCCTCAACACATTTTTCCTTAGGCCTCCCTTGGTTGCATAGTGTTCTTAGCCACATGGTCAACTTTGCACCCATCTAACCTCTAAAGATTAGCGCATAACATAGTGGCCATATACTCCTTCATCGCTTAGCCTCATAGTGGCCACACACTTCAATGGCCAACGTATACCTAGTCCCATCACATGGTTTGCAAGCTTCCCAATGTCTATCCCTTTGTTGGCCGCATCCTTGGCCATCATCGCTTGGCCTATTATCCATGCACGACACCATGGCATGCCAAGCCTTGGGTCAAGCTAGGTCTCAAGCCAATGCCGCATGCCCTCACCGCATGTGTACTACCAATGTGCCCTCACGTCAATGCCCAAGGCTTGCCTTGCCATCGCCTAGCCTCTTGTCATCGCCTAAGTCCTTCTCAGCCAATTAACTCACCTAACCTCCAAAGCAAGGCCAATGCCTAACATCTTCTTGTCATCACTCGGCCAACCCATACCATGCACCCAACATGGCTTTGGCCGATCACTTGGTGTCAAAGCATAGCCAACTACACCATGCACCCATGGCACACAAGCCTCAACACATGGTTGTCCTAGGTTTCCAACACTTAGCCAAATTTATCCACCACACACACCAAGCCTCATGCGTTAATAGTTCCTTACACCAATGTATGGTTTCCTCTTGGCTCCCATACTTAGCCAAATTCCACCCATTAAGGCCCAACTCAGAACCATCAAAAAGTCTTTCTTCAACACTAAGATTTTTCTTCTTCTTTTCCCCAAATCTTCTTTCATAAGATTTAACTTATACTTGGTTAATTACTCTAATTACTTGCTTAAGTGGAGAAAATAGGATTCAGGTTTCACACCGGCCGTGCGACCTCCAGCCATGTAAGACCCGAATTTCAATTTCCCTACTTAAGCAAGTAAATAAGGAAATTAACCAAGTATAAGTTAAATCTTATGTAGAGAAAAATGAAAATTCTAAGTGTTGAATAGATTTTCTTTGAGTAGCTTTGAGTTGAGCCTTAACTAGTAAAATTTGGCTAAGTGTGAAGTAAAAAAGAAACCATGCGTTTGGTTTTAGGAAATATTAACACATAAGGCTCTAATAAAACTAAGTTTATAAAGGTTATAAGGGATTAAACATTGAAGCCAAGGAAAACCATACGTTGAGTTTGTGAGGTTTGGATGTATGTTGGCCGAAGCATTAGCAAGAGGCACTGCCTAAAGGTTACTCATGCGCTGGGATGATAAGATGTTGCATGAGCGAGAGCGAGAGGATTAGACAATGAGAGCAAGGTGTTGGGACTAGGCATGTATGCTGACTAGTATGCATAAGGCACTGGGCGTTGGAGTGATGCGCGCGGACGATCATGTAGCTACATGTGATACTAGACAATAACACTAGATGATAGCATTACACAATAGGCGATGGCGTTACACGATCAATATAAGCACTGGACGATAGCACTAAACGATAAGCTTGAACGTGCTAGACGATAAGCGTAGATGCTAGACGATGCGTTAGGCGCGAGCGTTGGGTGATAGACGCAAGAGCTACACGATGGCGCTACCTGATGAGCATGAGCACTACACGATAGACGAAGTGCTAGACGATGGGTGTTGCACGATAGACGTAGACGCTAGACGATGGCGCTACACGATAAGTGGACGTGCTAGATGATGGGTGTAATGCGTTAGATGATAGGCGTCAGCGCTACGCGATGAGCGAGAGCTACGTGATAGCGAGATCGATAATAGCGAAAGATTGCTAAATGATGAAGCTATGTGATGGGGCGTAAGTACTATGCGATAGGCACAGACGCTATGCGATGGACTATGCGTTAGATGATGAATGACAACGAGAGGGCTGAATGATAAGTGACAGCGAGAGATTAGCAAGACGATGAGCTAGGCGATGAGCGGAAGAGCTACACGATGAACTAGACGATGAGCCAAACCATGGTGGGTGCATGGTGAAGTGTCTATGCATTGCTAAGGCTTACTGTATATAAGGCTTACGAGGTTAGTTTGGTTGGTCTTGAGTAAGAGCCTAAGGACATTGGCAAGCAACAAGGACATGCTAGCGTTAGTCATGAGGTATGCGTTAGCAAGAGGCTAGGCGATGGTAAGTTATACCATGAGGCATTGAGTTGAGACCTAGCTTGACCTAAGAGGTCGTATGCGTTGGTGATATGCTATGTGCCAAGGACATCCAAGGGCATGTGGGCGCATAGGACACGGCTAGTAGCATGCGTTGGGAGAGTGTAATGGTCATAATCCTAGCTGAGCACATGTGCCAAAGGTGAGCCATGTGATAACGGGCAGAAATACACGTTATTACAACGCAAAGATATAAAACAATGTAGGATTGCGACGGTAAAAATATGTAAAATTGGGTCCAAAAACATTAAGTTGAGAACATTGCAATCACATGTGCCCAACGCATTAAAGCAACTAATTTACGTATTTTGTGCAGGAAAATGCATTGGTGCAAGACAGAATTGCGATCCAAGGAATTCAACGTCCAAGTGCATAAAAAGATTGCGACCGCAAAGCTATGCGATCGTTTGCGTTCACAAAAATCTGCTCAAGAAGGTGGCCGCATAGAGACGGCACATCAAGGTGAAAGTTTAATAAATCATGATGGGACAGAAAGCTGATGACGGTAGAATCCAAATTTAGTTGACAAGCCGTTAACGACATACTGTAGTAACTACACTAAACTTTTCGGTGACCATTAATCGGCGCATCAGACAGAGAATTAATAACATCCCATCAGTGTAATCATTTGAGATAAAAGCTCTTCACCCTAAAGCTCTATAAATACCAAAGGCCACCCTCATTAAAGAAGTTTAGCAGCTTAGCCATATAGAGAGTTCGCCATATAGAAGTTAGTTAGCCATTGTTCATAGTTTTCTTACACTTAGAAGGTGGAGGTGAGTGAAGAGAAAAGGACGCCGAGAGATCACTCCTAGTTAGCTCAGGAGAGTGTCGGGAAACATTGAGAATGAAGAGAGGGTCAACTCTTGCGGAAGCAAGAACATTCTTTTGGGCAGAGTAGAGAAAAAGACGGTATAAAAGCCTTGGGAAGCAAGACATTGCTACCAGGCTCATTATCCCTAATTTCCATTGTCATTTTGTTTTCTGATTCTAATTATAAAATGGAATTTGCATCTTTACATCTGTTCATTTTCTTTATATTACGCATGAGTAACTAAACTCCTGAATGGGTCGAGAAGCACTTAGCTAACATGACCTGAGATCTTTACTTTATGCGGTCATCTTGTATTATGTATGCGTCATTCGTCCTTTAGAGATGCTCGGGAGGGTGGGCTAAAGATAGAATCTAGGCTTGGGAAAGTCAGATTAGAATCTAGGCTCGGGAGAGTCAGATTAGAACCACATAAGTAAGAGATAGAAACTTAGGAATAAGTTCTGTTTGCTATTAATGCATCGCATGCACCCTAGAGATAGGATATGCTAGTATGCGATCACCTTGTATATGTGTGCATCATTCGTCATTGCATAGACAAGAATAGAGACTTAGGAATAAGTCCTATCGACATCATCGTATACATCGCATGCATCCTAGAAATAGGAATTACGAAATTTTCATTGGAAGATGTTTTGTTTTTGTGTGTGTGTAGCATGATAGCATAGCTTGAACGCAATCTTAGGAAGTGTTAGCTAAATCCCTTCTCAACCCGTTCCTCGCATACTCATTGTAACTTTCGCTATTATCAACTCTTTCCTCAATTCCCCCGCATAGGATTTACATTTTAAATAAACATACCAACCAACCTATTGTTTTAATTGTTCCCGCAAGGGAATCAAAATTTACCATCGCATACTGTCTCCATAGTCCCTGTGTTCGACCGTGGGCTTACTAGGCAACCTAATAGGATTTGTACTTGGATTTTAATAGGAAAACTTGCATGTGCAACGCATACACCACCATCGCAATATACATCATTATTTCATCGCATTCACAATGCATCACCATGCGAGAGAAGAAGGATATGTAGCCAAAGACTTGCAATGTCCTAAGTTTAGTATGGCTCAAGTGATGCATTTATGAGAAAGCCATAGGCCCATAGTGGCTAACCGAGAAGAGGTTAAGCTTAAGTTAGTAAGAGGTGGACAAGTAGGATTTCATGCAAAGAAAGTGTGCATGAGGAAGACAACTCAAAGTAGGATATGGATGCACCAAGGAGCATGCAAACCGGTTAGGTTAAACTGGATGGAGGAAAGGCTAACACTTCAAGCTGGTGGTGACAAGAAGTTGTGTTGGCAATAGGAAGAGAGGATGCTTGAACATGCAGCCAAGTAGGAGGTGTCGAGCTTGGAGGACCTTTAGACACCTATAAATAGGGCCAAAGACTTTTCTTCAGATTATAACTCGAATTCTCTTCAAAGAACATTAGGAAGAGTGTATGAGAGCTGATTGGGAGGAGGCTATGCGTTGATCAAGGAGGGCATGCGTTGGTAACAAGACCATGCATTGGTCAAGTGGTTCTAAGAGGAGGAGATGTTGTCGGATAGTGAGGTCTGGAAGTAGCATCAACTTGGGACCATGAGTTCTCCCAGAATACTCATGCGTTTTGAGTAATTCTAAAGTCACTTGAAAGCTCTGAGATACTAGTTTTCAAGGTAAGGCTATTGAAGAAGACACTCAAAGGAATCAGGCTAGAGAGTGTGGAAAAGATAGAATGGTCGAGCTCTCGGGTAAGTTTGAGCCAGTCTTGATGATTTGAGGATTCCAGCCAAACCACGAGGATTCCTTAGCTAAGATTTTAAGGTAAGCTTTATGAGACATTTTAGAACATATTTGTAGAAGGAAGTGTCTCAAAATAAGGCTTGAAATAATGAGTAATCTAAGCTTATAGTTGAATATGAAATTTAAGGTTTAAAAGAGAAACCGAGGAAACCTAAGGAACTTTGAAGAGGAAAGTTCCTAACCAACCAAGGTGAGTGATTATTCCATTGTTTGTATGGTTGATTTCTCTATATATATATGTGTGATTATATATATATATGTTGTATTTGAAATATTGGCATGATCGGGAAATGTGTTGTGTTTAGATTTGATTGTTGTTGTGTTGTTGTCATAATGCGGGTATAATTGCATTAGGAAACGGGATTTATACCCGGGATATTGTTAACATACTTTGTGGACGCTTGGCTGGGATTGTCAGGGTATATGGTTGGAATTGTCAACGTACCCAAACATGTCTAACAGGAAATGTTGACATGTACACATTCTGCGAGTTAAAAGGTATTGAGCTTGTGTCCACGCTAATCATCGCGGGTTATTCACGAAGAATACCTAGGGAAAATACATGTTCATGCCAGGGTTGTCTAGCTGACAGGCTGGAGAGGTTACATTTTATTATTTGATCGTTGTTTGATTGTGGAATTGTTTTCCCAAAATGAATTTCTGAAATCAAACCTATGTTTGTATAAAACTACCACTCACTGAGCTTTGTAGCTCACGTTTTCCATGTTTTATTTATTTTCTCCCCCAAGTAATGGAGGTTGAGGAGTTCCAGGGTGCTACTAAGGTCAAGGTCCACCACGCCACAATCACACTTCCGGTTTTTTAGAGTTGTTGATGTAAACTTTGTAGTTAAGCCTGAGAATTGTGTAAGCATTATATTGTTTGTAATAAAACGAGTTAGTCAAACAATTGTTGATTACATCTTTAGCTTAAAGTTTACTGAGCGTAGTAAGATAGAGTTGGGCAGTAAGTATCACAAAAAGGTGGTATTTGTGGTCCTTCACGCTTCCCTTCGGGCTCAGGAGGCGGGCTCGAGGCGCGGTGTGACAAGCCGTCCTCGTCCGCACCGTGCATCGTCATTCTGTTCGTGTTGTCTGCTGCCGTTGCTCGAGGTTGAGCCTCGCTTGTGGTAAGGCTTGATGTTTTTGGGTTTTCTTGAAAAATATTAAATGCTTATTGAACCTTTGACTAAGTTTGACATACCATCAACGTATTGATGTTAGATTTGGGGTTTTAAAGATCAACGGCTCGCTGTCCAGCAGATTAGAGGTTGTTTCGGGAATATTTTGGTGAATATCAAGGCCTTAAAGGTCTCTTTGGTAACATTGGTGGTTGTTGGAATTTGGGGTTCTAACCCTTGGAATTGAATATTACACAGGTTGGTTTTATTGGTTGACATTTGGGAGTAATTAGGGGTCAAACTACGAGTTAGGCAAATAATTTAAGGAATTTTAAGATGGTTTTATGAATGAAATTAAATCTGAAAGTTCAAACTGATTTTGGTTCATGTAGACGTGTCTGACTCAAGTTTCCTAAAAGCTAAAAGGGGAGACCGAATTGTTTATGCTAGATTTTGAGGTAAGTGATTTACTACCAGTTCGCCCCCGAACCCAAGCTGATTTGAGTTTGTGATTGCACTGAAAGCATGGTTATGTGTTGATTGGTTTAATTGCTATGATTTATCACGGTGGGCTATTGGGTGTGTTTGTGGAGATCGTGTTTATGTGATGGGAAGTATGATATTATGTAAATGTTTGCTATGTTTGTTGGATTGACCGTGGCTGTTAGCTTTCTTATCGGCTACGCACATCGCATGACGTGAGCCTTCAAGTTCACACCTTATGCCTATGTTACAGTATTCCTTTGGGATCACCACTTATGCTTATGATTGTGCCCTCCGGGGTCACTATTTACGAAAGTGTGCCTTCGGGTTCGCCCCTTATGCTTATGCCTATACCTATGCCTACGATGCATAATGTGCATCTCGCCCTGATAGGGAGTCTAATAATTCACTCGGTGGGTCCAGTAGTAGGTCGCTTACTGGGTATATCTATATACTCATCCTTATCCTTTCATGTTTTTCAGGTAAAAATAAGGATAGACCGACGAATGACAAGAGGGATTCGTGACCCGACTATTTGGATATGTCATCGCTTTTGCACTTAGGTTTCTTTTGATAGGGTCTGATTTAGGAGTCTAGCATTCTAAAATTCACGATCATTTCATTTGTCCATTTATTAATTTATTTAATTATTATTATTCTAAATTTGGGCCGGGGGTATCTCGAATGGTGTTTTTAGGATTTTATTATTTGAGCTTTATTTGATGGAATAAAAGTTTTTTTTTATTTAATTTTTCCTCAAGAGATTTAATGTCAAGCCTATGCGTGCACATAGTAGCGTCCTAGAAACATAATAGAAATTTAGGTTGTTGTGTTTGGGGCGTGTTTGGAGCATTACACACTGAACTCAGTGAATCTGAAAACATAAAACAAAATTCAGATTGTGAACTAAAGACGCCCTAAAATGTTGGATTTTAGAAGCTCAATGGCCAAATAAAAATTACAATTCAAACTTTATGTTTTTCTATTCCTCAAACTTTAGGAATAAAAATATTAATTTGATTAAAAAATTATAAGTTTTCAATATTTAAATTTGAAATTAAAATATTGATTATTCCGATTTTAAGTGACTACATTATAGTAAAAAAAAAAAAAAATCTAATCATTTTTAAATTAGTTAAAATGACAAAAGTTTATGAAATTTTACTTCAAAACCTAATAAACTTAAAATATCAAATTATTAAATCTCTATTTTAAAATAAAAAAAAACAAATATTCCTCTATTTTTTAAAATTGTATTGAGTTGAATTTGAATTATAAATCATTAAACTAGCAAAATAAATAATATTTAATGTTAGATTAGCCATTTTTAAAAAGTATCTATTATATATACACACACATATTAACGTATGATATTCAATTTGATCTTAGTTATATACAAATTAAATATATATTTCATTTTTCACGTAGTTATAGTAAAAAACCTACACAAAATATTTTCTTTTACATTAGTCATTTTTTCGCATTTTTAAGTTAGTTGAATAAAAAATATAAAAAATACAATTTTAATTTTGAGTTGCGTTATATTTGAAAAATATGAAAATTAGTATATTTTAAACTTAACTATATTAAAATCATTAATATGATAAGTTTAAAGTAATCTAATACCGATTAAATACAATATAATATTTCACAAACTCAACTTTCCAAACTTACTCTTCTTTCTTAAACCCAAGCTATGTAAAGGCCTGAACCATGTATAAGATTTCAAATCTAAGCACCAAATACCTAATAATGTTTTATTTAAAATTAATAATAAATGTACTTTTGAATATTTTTGAAACTTTTGGAAGTTTAAGAATATTTTTGACATAACTTACAAAATTGAAAGGTATTTAGGGACTTTTTTAAATATAAAAAATATTTAAAAATATTTAAATTTTATAACAAAAAATTCTAAAAGTACAAAACACTATTGAAACTTTTTGCTATAAAATGTAAATATTTTTTAGATTTTTTTATTTATAAAAGTTTTCCAAAACTTTATTATTATTTAATCAAATTTGATAAAAACTAACTTTAAGAAATTTATTGAAATAACATGGACTATAATTGAACATTTGATTAGGTTAAAAAGGAATGAAGAGGTCGTTGGACCAAAATGATATTTTAAACAACAAAAGGGTATCCTCCAATTTTAATAGTATGGTCTCGTCTTTCAATGCGATTTTTTTTTTATTCTGTTGAATATATATACAGCAAATTAAAAGGCTGAGTTGTATTTTGGGAGTTTGTGGAGTGAGCGTCCCACGGCCATAATCTGTGTTAAGTTTCGTCACATTTCTGGGGTTCACCTGAAAATATATGAAGATATAGTGAAGTTTATATTAATTATTAATTGATTGGTAAGTTGTGTGTGAAGGAAGGGCATGGCGACGGCGGTTGTGATTGGGAGCGGGGGGTCATCTTCATCTTCATCTTCATCTTCTTCCAAGTCTAGGAGATCATCAAAGCAAATTTGGTACTCTCAGCCTCTGACTCCGTTGATGGAAGGGCCGGATCCCCAGTTCCAAGACCAAGAATCCAACAAGAAAGACTCCTCCGCTTCCAACTGGGAATTCCTCCGCGACTGGTTCAAGATCCAGCGCAACCTTACTCCCTCTACCTCTATTCCCCCATCCTCCTTCACCAACCTTCC
This sequence comes from Benincasa hispida, assembly GCF_009727055.1. Taxonomy (NCBI): domain Eukaryota; kingdom Viridiplantae; phylum Streptophyta; class Magnoliopsida; order Cucurbitales; family Cucurbitaceae; genus Benincasa; species Benincasa hispida. The sequence goes on from NC_052353.1 coordinate 61,114,786, forward strand.
CAATTCCAAGACCCAAGATTTGAAGCTTTTGCTCGGCGTCCTCGCATGCCCTCTCGCTCCCATTCCCCTCCATTCCCATTCCCCTCCACAATCCCACTTCCCACGTGATACTCCTCTTGTAAGTTTCAACTTTACTGCTTAATTACCATTCTTTATATTCATCATTAATTAAGTTTCCCCCCTTTTCTCAGGAAACTTCTGTGGCTCATTACATTATACAGCAATACTTGGCTGCCACCGGATGTCTGAAACAGCAAAAGTGCGCCAAGAACATGTACGCCACCGGAAGCGTCAAGATGATTCGGTGCGAAACAGAGGTTTCTTCAGGTAAATCTGTTAAGACGGTAGGGACAAGATGTGAGGACTCCGGCTGCTTTGTTCTTTGGCAAATGCTACCTGGCATGTGGTCCCTCGAATTGGTCGTCGGAGGCAGTAAGGTGGTGGCCGGCAGCGACGGCAATACCGTCTGGCGTCACACTCCCTGGCTCGGCACCCATGCCGCCAAAGGCCCCCAACGACCCCTCCGTCGCATCATTCAGGTACTTCTTAATTAATTTAATTCCTCATTCCCTTATGCCACAAAATTTACTCGCTAAATTTAATTAACTTACAGATGCACTTGAGTTCATTAGGAAACATTCTACACATCTTTTTCCTTTTTTTGGGTATAAGTTTGACCATTTTCAACGATAGGAATGAGAGGCAGTGAGAATCAAAATCAAAAAGAGGGAAAATAAAAGAAAAAAACAAATGGGTGGGGTTATTTAGTCATGTGATGGTAAAGCAGAGATTTTCAAAAAATGCTTTACCAAACAAAGGACAGAGACTGTGGAACAAATGAACAATCCCAAGAAATAGCTGACAATGATAGAGAAACTGTCCCCTGCTTTATCGTACACGCTTCTGCTTTTTCCACAGTGAGAGACTCGGATTTTTGGGATGGATGGATGGCACGTGATTGATTATCCTGGTGACGTCACTCCTCCGTCTTTCTTCATTCAGGGGTCCCAAATGTCCCTGCTTTTTGTGCTTCCTGTTTTGCATTCGACAGTTGTTACTTTGTATTTAGTGTGTGATTTCTTCTTCTTTCTTCTTCCCATTTGCACACTTGCTTGCTTTAGTTTTTTTCTTTTTCTTTTCCTTTTTCTTTTTCTTTTCGCTGAATATTAAAAAAAGACTAGCTTTTTTGATTTACGAAAAATGATCATAAGATCGGATGGCATAGATTTGCTTGCAATATATTAATATGAATGGGCCACACAAAGTGCAGCTATCTCGATGCATTTTTTTAGGAGGCGGGAGGAAGTAAATTAATTAAAGCTAAATTATATATATAATATACCTCCAAACTTTTTTGTTTACTAAAAAATTTCGATGATTGAAATTACATATTATCTTTAAACTTTCATAAATACCTCAAAATTGCCATGGAGTAGAATTTTTATTTTTATTTTTTTTCAAAAAGAAATTATGTAGAAATAATTGGGGGGGGGGGGGGTGGTGGTGGTGGTGAATGGTGTTAATATGCAATATAATGCAGGGGCTAGACCCAAAGAGCACAGCGAGGCTGTTCGAGAAAGCCCAATGCCTGGGAGAAAAGCGGATCGGAGATGACGAGTGCTTCGTGCTGAAAGTGTCGGCAGAGCGAGAGGCAGTGATGGAGAGGAACGAAGGGCCTGCGGAAGTGATAAGGCACGTGCTGTATGGCTACTTCTGCCAGAAAAGCGGAGTGCTGGTGTACCTGGAGGACTCGCACCTAACCAGGGTCCAGACCGAAGGGGACGCCGTGTACTGGGAAACCACCATCGGAAGCTGCATCGAGGACTACAAAGACGTGGACGGGGTCCTCATCGCTCACCGTGGCAGGTCCATAGCCACCGTATTCAAGTTTGGGGAAATGTCCACCCAATTTAGCAGGACTCGCATGGAAGAGGTTTGGAGCATTGACGATGTCATGTTCAACGTGGCTGGCCTAAGCATCGACTACTTTATTCCACCTGCTGATATTTTTGATACCCTTCATTCTCACTCTCACCCTCACTCCCACTCTCATTCTCCATGACTCTTATTCTTCACTCCTACTACTACATCTACATACTTCATATCCCCTCCCCTAATTTCTTGGATAACCCATGCTAATCACTCCACTGTATACACCATCCATAACAACTTCAACTTGTCTGCTCTTCATCATATCCCTCCCTACTCTTAATTTACGTAAATTGTTTACATGGGAAAAATATCTTTTTTCATTTTTCTTCTTTTCTTTCTTCCAATTAAGCAGCCATACGCGATCAAATTAATTCTTTAGTGACTCTTAACGTGATTATCATATTACTATTAATCATTAATCAATATAATAGACTTTAGGTTTGTGTCCGGATAGTATTTAATTTTTCATTAGTGTTACTTCATAAATTCTTAATTTTATATCTAATAGTTCATAATCATTGTCTTTAACAAATTGATTTTTTTTATAACACCTATCATTTACTATTTAACACCTACTGAATTTTAAACCTTCGATTTTATGTCTATATGTAATTTTTGGAAGGCCATAAACTAAATAGACAGAAAACAAAATCCAATGGTGTATTTGGGTTTAACGTTTCAAAATGTTTAACTCATTTTCAATTGAAAATAAAATTGAAGTATTTAGAAACCACTTAAAATAACTTTTGAAATACTTTATTTCAAACATTTTTTTATAAAAGATTTCATTTGTTATAGTCTTCATTAGTTATAATAACTTTTTTTGGAAAACATTTTTTTTTTAGTCAATCCAAATAGGTTATAAATCTTTGTAGATTAAGGATATGTTTGGTTCAAGTGTTTAATTAGATTTAGGACCTCTTTGGTTCAAGTGTTTAATTTTGAAAATAAGTCATTTTGAAAAAATTAAAATATTTGACAACCACTCAAAATAGTTTTTAAAACACTTTAAACTCTTTTTATTAAAAGAGTTTAAATAAAAACGATTTTTTGAAAAACATTAATTTTCTCTTGAGCTAATTCAAACATGCTCGAAATTTGTAACTTAATTTGAATAACAATAATAATTCAACCTTCAAATCTTTTATTTTCCAACGAGAGTATTTGCAAGTCTCTACAAAGTGGGAACTAATTTGTCAAAACGAGCAAAGATGTGATAGAATTTCTTCATATTGGGGGTAGAGTTTATTATAATAGTTTGTCGTTATTATAGTTTATGGGTTTATGATAAACTTGTGAAGTTGAGTAATATGTATTTAGAGTGCATATGGTATTTTAGTCAAGATTTAGGAAGTATGTGTTTGGGTTGGTAAGAGTGTAGGTTGACTATTTTTTTCTGAGTTAAGCTTACTGCGTGTGTGTGTGTTTTTTTTTTCCTTTTCTACTTTGTCTTCTTGTATTATATGAGTTGTGATAAGTTAAATATCATATTCTACGAGTAGACATAAAAATAGATGTTTAATGTGTCATTTGATTTTTTTTTAACATGAAAAGCTTGAATTATAGCATGTTGGAATTACCTAAGAAAAAAAATAGTTTCTAAAAAGTCAATTTTATTTTAAACACTTTTCATAAAAGCTATTTAAAATAAAAACAATAATGTGTCTGGTTAGTACATTTTCTAAAGTATTTTTATACACTAGTTTGGTTTGATTTGTTGTTTACTCAAAATGTTTTTATTAATGTAAAATTACTATAAAAGAAGACTATTAAACACAAGGAACTACTAATAACTTCAAATTTCTATCTGAAAACACTGTCACCCTGGGTTATTTATTTATGTATTTTATTTGTTTATTTGTTTATTTTAGTCTATGATCAATTGAGTTGGTTGTTAAAGTTTGGTGTCAAAGTTAGTTGTTGGAAAAGATTCGATTGATGGAGTAATGCAACAATAATCACCGACTGTGGTTGTTGTTGGAGTTGGTCGCTAATGGATGGAGTAATTTGAAGAGTTGTTTTCAAATAAAGAAACATGAAACAATTTATTTATAAATATAACAAAATGTCACTATCTATCAATGATATACTATGATAACTAGAAATCTATCAGTATTTGATAGATGTCTATCGCGGTCTATCATCCATTGATAAATGTCTATCTCGATCTATCACGGTTTATCATGATAAATATTGACATTTTACTATAGTTGAAAATATTTTCAGCAGTTTCTATGATTTAAAACAGTTATCCTAATTTGAAACATTGGAGGGAAAGAGTTTGTTATTTTAACGAACCCAACCCAATTCAAGTTGATGTTCCAAACAACCTTTACTCTCTTGAAGCCGAATGTTAAAAAAGAGTGGACTGTACACATTATACTTAAGGTAGTTGCAATGGGTAGCACTTTTAGGGCTAATACTAAGTTTGTAACGACATTCTAAAAGAATTGCATATATGGCAAAATCTATCACTGATAGACTTTTATTAGCGATATCATTCCTCATTGGTAGAATTTGAGACTTGTAACTAAATTTGCTATATCAACAAATTCTTTTGCATTAATGTGTTATATTTACTAATACTTTGGGCTTGATTTCTATATTTACAAATGCCCCGATTTTATATTCGTAGTTTTTTTTTTTTACATTCACAACATCACTGATATTATTGGGTTTTATGTCCTAAAAATTCGCAGTTTGTAAAATGATAAACATTTTCTATATCAATATACTTGTTATTGATCTCATAAATTGTATGAGTACTTGAACTTTATGTAGAGACATAAGAGTGGATCAGGTTGAGTTAATAGTCAAAATGATTTATGGTACATGAATGAGGTTGGGTACCTTATTCTGGTAATACCATTAGATGCGGCCTACTCTGTAGTTGTTACAAAAAGTTGTAAAGTGCTACATACAATGTGATCCTAATTCGTACATGTTATGACATGAGGAGTGGGGGCGTCCTATGCAATGAGTTTGCATAAGATCGGGACCAAGAAATAAGTCACTCTTACTTTATAACGATGTTTACTGTTTAAGACTGACTATTTAACCTAGATAACCTAAGTAACTCGATCTTAATCCTGAACTAACTATGAACTCCTATTTATTTGGGATTGCCCTTAGATTTGCATAGTTGAGGGTTGACTCAATAGCGCTGACTCAATAATACTCCCATTTCAGGGGTAAGACTGGATAGATAACTGGGGACATAAAGTGTAAGATGGAGTTCACACCTACCTGATTTAGGGATAGGAGAAAAGTTGTTCTCTCAAGTACTGAATCCAAGTCTTGAACAAGGGGCCCCACCCTCTCACTGGGCTGAGAGAGTTTGGTTTGGTGATTGAATCACAAACTAGTTGTTCATCAGAGGATCAGTAGGGACTTGAGAAATAAGACGTAATCTCGGGGGTAAAACAGATATTTGACCCAATCGTTATTACGAACAACATGTGAAGGGTCGACTTGCTGATTATGATTAAATCATGTGGACAATATATCTACAGTGAGGGGAGTGCAACTATGGGTTTTAGTGGAATGACCCATTAGTTAACGAATAGAGATTAATTTGGTCTAATGAATTTAGCTAATTAATCTCGGATCGTTGGAGCCCATGATCTATAGTTCCACGAGGTCCCCCTACTAGCTCGTAATGGACTAGTTCTAGAATAGCGTGATAAGTTAATTTGAAACGTTCAAATTAGAATTCAGGGAATTAGTAATTATATGAGATATAATTATGCTTAATTTTAGAATTAAGCGGCGTAGGAGAATTTATTCATTTAAATATGATTTAAATATATAAAGATGGATATGTGTTAAAATTAATTTAATATTTGATATTAAATTAATTAAGTTTTATTTTATAATTAATTTATAAAATTAATTAAATTTTCATTTTTAAAATCAAAATAGATTTATAAAATCAAATTTTGATAAAATTGGAAAAATTGGAAAACAAAAACACATAATGGAAAAATGGATTTTTCCATTATCCATCATCTAAATAGCTCACACATGAAGCATTAACATTGCCTTGTCTTCTCCAAGCATGAGCTGCAACTCATGCAACTCTTCTATTTGCATGTTTATCTGTAATATAATGAAGAGATTGGAGTGAAAATTGGGCATGCAATCTATAGAGTTTTGAGAGAAAAGCTGGTTTGAAGAAAGGTTCTTCAACAAGGTTGTAGCAGTGAACTTTTCTCCTTCATCCCTTGATTCAAGTTTGTTTTGAGTCTCACAACTCAATCTAGAGCACCAAGAAAACAGTAGGGAGGATCTTGAGGTGGTCTACAATAAGATACGGAGTAGATAGCAGCGGGAGATGGAGCTTTGAAGAAGTTGTACAAGAGGTATGTCTTGAAACTCACTTTTTTCTGCAAAAGCATGCTTTATATTTTACTAAAATTAGTGAATTTGAATGCTTAGATGATTCTTGTGCTTCCGCTGCTGTTGATATAATCCTACAAATATTTTATTGTATTTATGTTTAGTTTATGAATGTTGACCTTTTAAGTTCCATTTGATAGTTATTTATTTTTTAGTATTTGTAATAAATGGATAAATTGGGCAAAAATATTTGTAAATATCACCAATATTATAAATATATTGCTCATATGGTAAACTTGTTTTCTTTTATATTTAATTTTTTCGCAATTACAAATTTAACCTTATCATAGTTGTGCAGTGATAGTTCATAAGCAATTTAATTTTTCATTAGTGTTACTTCATCGATTTTTAATTTTGTATCTAATAGGTCATAATCATATGTCTTTAACAAATTGATTTTTTTTATAACACTTATCATTTACTATTCAACACCTACTGAATTTTACCTTCAATTTTATCTCTATTTGTAATTTTTGGAAGGCCATACACTAAATAGATAGAAAACAAAATCCAAGGGTGTATTTGGGTTTAACTTTTCAAAATGTTAACTCATTTTCAATAAAATTGAAGTGTTTAGAAACTACTTAAAATAGCTTTTGAAATACTTTATTTTAAACTTTTTTTATAAAAGATTTCATCCATTATAGTCTTCATTAGTTAAAATTTCTTTTTTTCAGAAAACATTTTTTTTCTTTAGTCAATCCAAATAGGCCCTAAATCTTTGTAGATTAAGGGTTTGTTTGGTTCAAGTGTTTAATTAGGTTTAAGAATTGTTTAGTTCAAGTGTTTAATTTTGAAAATAAGTCATTTTGAAAAAATTGAAATGTTTGTCAACCACTCAAAGTAGTTTTTAAAACACTTTAAATAGTTTTTATTAAAAGAGTTTAAATAAAAATGATTTTTTTTGAAAAACACATTTTTTTCGCTAGCTAATTCACACATGTTCGAAATTTGTAACCTAGTTTGAATAATAATAATAGTCCAACCTTCAGATCTTTTATTTTCTAACGAGGGTATTTGTGAGTCTCTACAAAGTGGGAACTAACTTGTGATAGAATTTCTTCATGTTGGGGCGTAGAGTTTATTATAATAGATTATTGTTATTATAGTTTATGGGGCTATGATAACTTGGGGAGTTGAATAGTATGTATTTCGAGTGCATATGGTATTTTAGTCAAGATTCAAGAAGTATGTGGATTTTTTTTTTAAAAATAATGTTGTTTTAATATATATTGACAAAAATAAGGTAGGATTGAAAGTATTTTTTAAAATAGGTGTTTATTGAAACTATTAACAAAAGTAGGGTAGTGAAATCGGGTACGGGGTACACGATTGCCATGTGGCAAAATTGTATACGGGTTACACGATTACCGTTTAATCTAGTCAGCACCATGTTGGCTGACTGGTTGACCGGTCGCATGGAAACTCATGGACCGGGCCCACGAGTGCCATAATCATGGACCCAGTCCACGATTTGTTTTTGTTTTTTTTTTTTTAAATAGATTGACTAATTATTATTTTTTTAATTGGAGATGTACAACAATATTAAGACTTTAGAAACGGGTCCACAAATTCCTTCATTATTAAAATTAATTATATATTTAATCTATAATAAAAACATAATTATCTTGCACTCATATTAAAAAAAAATGTCATGATATTAAAGAAGATTTACAATTAGTTCTTTAATTTACAATTTGAAAATGAAAGTTTACATGAAATTTAAGAACAACCCCCTAGCCCTTACCTCTCATGGGGTTGTCTTTGTGTCCCTCTAAATTAGGTTCACCCTGTTGTCATTGTCTTCTACGACGAATACGTTTTCGATCGGTGTCAGCAACATCGAGTCGTCTTGTTTGTTGAATAATACCTTCTATGTTGACCAATGTTTGTTGACACATTGACACATTAAACCCAATTTTGGTAAATTGTTCTGTACTGAATGTTGTTGTACATCTCTGATAAAATATATGGAAAATATATGATTTTAAATCTCTTATCATGCAGTAATAGTAAGTACTGTCAGGTGTGATAAAATGCCTCGTAATTGAATTGTACCAGGAAAAGTAGTCATCTGATATAGTTAGCCCATTTGTTAATTTTTCTTGTGCACAACGACATGTCGTCTATGCCAGTAGGATATATATTCCGCGTGGATTCGACGCCAGTCTTGGTCGTGCTTACCTCTCAAATTGATCTGGTGTAGTGGTGGGAGTGTATAGGACAATGAAGGTATCGTTTGTCGCAAACCGAACTGTCTCAACACACGATCTGGATGATATCACTCTACTATATGGAAGCATATAAGAGGGCTAATGGTCAACCAGATGTCTTCACCATCACGACAGTAATCAGGTAAGAATGACTAAATTTGTTGTGTATGATGTCCAAATAATCTGACAAAAAAAAAAGAAAAGAAAAAAAAAGATAAGTATACATCCAAAATGTTTTAAATATTCATTTATATATAAGTTTGTTACCTGATTGTGCATTAGTCTGTCAAATATTTTTCGGTACATGAGCAACATATTTGCTGACTGTTCAAAGGTAGCTAATACACCACTCCATCTAAAATTATTAAAAAATACAATTAATTTATATTCTTACATAAAATGATAATGAAATAAATATAAAAATGAAATAATACCTGACACTAAGTGAATGATAATCTGGGGCCCGTAACTGGACTTGTGGTGCTATAATTGGAAACCTATCATAAGCCCACACTTGTAATAGTATCAGTGACCTCGTTATTTTCAATGCTTGTGCATTGGTAGCCCGACAAAGTTCTCTATATAACCATGCAAGACATGCACCATCCCACGAGTACATACCAACGTGCTCGAAATCAGGCAGTAGCGGGAGGAACATGAGATGCACTAGAGTATTTGACTTATCAGTGAACAAAAATCCTCCAATAAGCTGCATGATGTATGCCCGTGCATACCTACATACGTCGGCATCAAGAGGTAATTCTGGAAACTGGGACGCTAAACAGGGGATACTCAATCTTGATCCTTTCAGATCATCTGGTAGAATGCCTAAGAGCTCTTCACAACGTTCTTCCAGTCATACTGTAGTGAGCCTGTCAATGGTTGTCCGTCCACTCGTAACCCAAACTGTATGGCAACATCTTGCAGCGTGATCATACATTCCCCACAAGGTAGATGAAATGTGTGGGTTTCTGGTTTCCACACTCAACTAGAGTAGTAATAAGGTGCCAATCAAGCTAGATAAAACCGATTTGTGCAACCCTAAGAAAACCTGCCTGCTCAACGTAGGGAATAATGCGGTGATCAAATGGGATAGTATGTTGTGCAGACACCTCCCTTCTCTGACAACTCAAAACTACTGTGGAAGAACTATCTCATACCGATTGTGAACAATTTGTATTTTGTTGATATAATTGTACAGGATTAGAAGGACATTGCTCTATTACCTAAGAAGTTCAAATTACATTACATAATAAAATCCATCACATAAAAGATACATAAAAAGTACATAAAAAGATACAATTACATGAAAAATAAATTCATTACATAAAAAGTACAATTACATAAAAAATACAAGTACATAAAAGATACAATTACATGAAAAATATAAGTACATAAAATATACAATTACATAAAAAATACAAGTAAAAAAAAGATACACTTAATGACCCAAAGACGAAACACCTAATGTACGTTATGGACAAGTACGCCTGTCAATAGATGTCACCGTATGCACAGATACTCGTTTTTCCCATCTCTTAAGTTTTCTTAAGGCATATTCTGTATACATGTCCCCTCGATTGAGTGCTTCACTGATTTCTTGTCTTCGACGTTCAAAATATAGTATTGTGCGATAAAATGTTAGCCTAACCAAATAAGTAATTGGTAACATTCTAGCACATTTGAAAACACCATTCATGCATTCAGCTGCATTGCTTGTCATCCACTCATAGCGATATGCACCGTCATGTGATTGAGTCCATTTTTCCAAGTCAATATTTGAAAAATATTCAAGGCATTTAGGGTGCAACTGTTTCAATTCTTTCATGCACTGAATGAACTTGCACCTTTGGTGTTGATTTTCTGCATTAAACACTAAATTTTTTAGTTGTTTTGATTTATATTTTGTATTGAAATTACTGGCAACATGGTGAAGACAATATCGATGGTACGCTCTAGGTTCACTCCAACCAATTTCCTCATTATTAATTGCAGCAAGAATGCCCTTATGTATATCAGAAATCAAGCAAATACCATCTTTTTGGGTAACATATTTATGCAATGCCCACAAAAACCATGACCAACTGGACGAATTTTCACCTTCAACAATAGCAAAAGCAAGGGAAGATATATGCCAGTTTGTATTAATAGATAATGTGGTCAATAATTTCCCTTTATACTTTCAGTAGAGGACTAAAAAACTCGACAAAAAATAGTCGTACTTGGCACATCAGAGGGAAGGAAAAACCAATCTGTTTGTGTTCTGGATTGTAATGAACAAGAGAACTCAACCAAAACAGAAGTTTTCAATATGATTTCTCCCAATCACCAAATACAACAATCAACGTTTTTCTCTTGGCTTACCACACCCGTCTATAATTAACATTATATCTATATTGTTTTTTAATTGCTTCTTCAAGTAGGGTCACAGGTACCCCAAGATCAGCTCTAACCAAATTTTGGATTTTGATATTCATAAAATTTGAATCAAGTTGTGAATGATCCTGTGTCAATTCTGAAAACAAACATGAGCGTTCCCCTTGAAGTTTGGTGATTTCGAACATCCCATGAGTTTTACGCCGACATGCCCGTAACCTATATGCCCACAACCATCACTCCATGATTTACATCAGACATACCAAAGATCTTGATCTGATTCCACTACAATACTTTCGTAGTGTTCTGTCACACAATATTTTTTTACAGCAACCTGTAAATCTTCTTTAGTATTAAACAACATTCCTTTCTTATTAAACTACAATTATCTACACCTATATTCCTTTCCTCCAAAGTAGACCCTAGTTCACGAGTTGAATTTGCAATTTCCCAATCTATTTGGGTGAACATATCCGACAGTACCAACTCAATATCATGTTCCTCACTACTGTCGTTTCCAAATAATTCATCAACTTCAACGTCGATGTCACTGTCTCCATCATTTCTAGGTTCAAGAATAACTAAATCTTCAGGACACATCAACTTATTTATTATGATTTTTCCAACTGTTATAGTTGACAAAAAATATGTTAATATGTCAACCCAACAAAATCCAATTTCTAAGTTAAACATATAAGATCTAAATATTATACATTTAAATCAGCCCAAATCTAAGATTCATAAACTATATATTTAAATCAGCCAAAATAAAAACAAAATAATATATCCATGAATCATACATTTAATTTAGCCAAAACGCAAACAAAATAATATATATATGAACTAATCTTCATTTTTATAAACATATACATATATTTCTAGATTCAACCCAACAAATACATAATCATCCAACAAATTAATCATAAAAAAAAAATAGCCCAGACAAACAAATAAAAAATAGCCCAACAAAATCAATCCAACAAAATCTAATTTCTAAATTCATAAACTACATTAGACAAAATCACCCAACAAATAGACAAATATATACATATATTTCTAGATTCAACCCAACAAATAAATCATGGATCCATAAACTACACATTAAGTTCAACCCAAATGCAAACAAAATGATATATATATGAATATTATATATTGAAAAATAACGTAGGGAAAATTTTTTAGCACAGTCAAAGAGAGGCAGAAGCTTTCAGACGATTTTGGACGAACGGTTAAATGGAGGCAAAATGATATGTTTTCACGCGCAAGACAGAAGCAAATGGAGGAGGTTTTCGAATGATTTTGGACGGAGAAGACGGAAGCAAAGAGTGGATGGAGAAGAGGAAGCAAATAAGTATAAGGCTTTCGGATAGAGGAAGAAGAAGGGCCGCGGCGGTTTAATGGAGAAGGAAGTCGTGTACCCGGTACACGACTTAAGGTAATCGTGTACCAGGTACATGATTACCTCAGTCAACGCTGCATGACTGCCACGGCAGACTGCGCGTGCCAGATCAACCGGTACTCATGTACTGGGTACGCGATTTAGGGTTAATCGTGTGGGTGTAATCTTGTACCAGATACACGATTTAAAAACCTATTTTCATCAATACTTTCAATCCTACCCTATTTTTGTTAATATATATTAAAATAATATTATTTAAAAAAAAAATCAAGTATGTGTTTGGGTTGGTACAAGTGTAGATTGACTTTTTTTTTTTTTTTTTTTTTCTTTTCTTCTGTGTTAAGCTTACTGCGTGTGTGTGTTTTCCTTTTCTACTTTGTCTTCTTGTATTATATGAGTTGTGATAAGTTAAATATCATATTCTACAAGTAGAAATAAAAATAGATGTTTAATGTGTCATTTGATTTTCTTTTAACATAAAAAACTTGAATTGGAGCATGTTCAAATTACCTAAAAAAAAATATTTTCTAAAAAGTCATTTTTATTTTAAACACTTTTCTTAAAAGCTATTTAAAATAAAAACAATCATGTATTTGGTTAGTACAATTTCTAAATAGTGTTTTTATATGCGAGTTTGGTTTGATTTGTTGTTTACTCAAAATGTTTTTATTAATGTCAAATTACTATAAAAGAAGACTATTAAACACAATGAACTACTGATAACTTCAAATTTGTATTCGAAAACACTTTGTCACTCTGGGTTATTTATTTATGTATTTTATTTGTTTTTTTAAATTATTTTAGTATATGATCAATCGAGTTGGTTGTTAAAGTTAGGCGTCAGAGTTAGTCGTTGGAGAAGATTTGATCGATGGGGTAAGACAACAATAATTGCCAATAGTGGTTGTTGTTGGAGTTGATCGCTAATGGATGGAGTAATTAGAGAGTTGTTTTTAAACAAAGGAAAACGAAACAACTTATTTACAAATATAACAAAACGTCACTATCTTTCAATGATATACCATGATAACTAGAAATATATCAGTGTTTGATAGATGTCTATCGCAATCTATCGCCCATTGATAGATGTCTATTGTGATCTATCACGGTATATCATGGTAAATATTGACATTTTACTATACTTGAAAATATTTTCAGCAGTTTCTACTATTTAAAATAATTATCCTAATTTGAAACATTGGAGGGGGAGAGTTTGTTATTTTAACGAACTCAACCCAACTTAAGTTGATGTTCCAAACAACCTTTACTCTCTTGAAGTCGAAGGTTAAAAAAGAGTGGACTGTACACATTACACTTAAGGTAATTGCAATAGGTAGCATTTTTAGGACTAATATTAAGTGTGTATCGACATTCTAAAAGAATTACAAATATGGCAAGATCTATAACTGATAGACTTTTATTAGCGATATCGTCCATCACTGGTAGAATTTGAGAGCTGAAATTAATTTGCTATATCAACAAATTCTTTTGCATTAATGTGTTATATTTACTAATACTTTGGGCTTGATTACTATATTTACAAATGCCTTGATTTTGTATTTGTAGTTTACTTTTTTACATTCATATCATCACTAATATTTTATTGTATGTATGTTTAGTGTATGAACGTTGACCTTTTAAGCTCCATTTGATATTATTTATTTTTTTGTATTTGTAATAAATGGACAAATTGGGCAAAAATATTTACAAATATAACAAATATTATAAATATATTGCTCATATAGTAAACTTGTTTTCTTTTATATTTAGTTTTTTCACAATTACAATTTTAACCTTGTCATAGTTGTGCAATGATAGATTGACATCACACGTAAATATTAGTTTATCACCTGATACAAGTTTCACTAGTAGACTATGATATTATTTTATTGTCATTTTATATAAGAATGTCATTTTATATAAGAATGTCATTTTATTAGTGACCGTCGTTTATTCAGTTAATAATTAACTTATCATATAGATGTATCATTGATAAAAGTCTATCATAGAATTTTCATGTAAATTTGTCAGTTATAGAGTTTTAGTCATGCTTCTTGTTGACTCGCCATATCAGTGGGACTATAAGACTTTAACTCAAATGATGTTATTCCCTTCAAATATATCATATAGGAATATCATTCTATTAGTAATAAAATAAAATATATGAGTAAAATCTATCATTTATAGACTAAAATATGAAACTTAATTTCATCAATCATAGTTTCCTATCATTATAATTAAACTTAATTTTAGCATTAATTATTTGAAAACATGGTTAAATTTCCCATAGTTGTTTTCATGGTGGACAATAGAATTACAAAAATTTCTATAATATCACGATGTTGTTGTACGCTAGATTTTCTTCCCCTCACCCACTGAATCATAGAAAAATACAAAACTTGTGTATGTAGTCTATCAATGATAGACTTCTACCATTGATACTTTACACACATATTAATTGAATTTTATCAGTGATAGATGGCTATCGCCGATAGACTTCAATAAAAAAAAAAAGTAGCCTATTAGTGATAGAAATGTTAGCGATAAACTTCTATTAGAAAATAAAGTCAACAAGCCAATACAAGTAGTCAATTAAGTCTATTAGTAATAGTCTTCTATCACTAAACCATTAGTTAATCTATCGTTGATAGAATCCTACCAACAATATATTTCAATCATAATGCTAGACAATGATAGATCCCTTATTAGTGACAAGCTCCTATCACTCATATAGTTTTGGTTGGCGGATAATATTTTATTTTATTATGTTAGATAATTTGTCTCTAACTTGGTATCAATATTCTTTCCTTATTGATGGTAGATTTGCTGGAGAGATCTTTTCCTTGTTTAGGTTGTTTCCGTTGGTGGCTTTTTTTCCTTATAAAGATTGCATTTATTTGTGCCTCTTGTGTGGTTTTTAGGGTAAGCCACTTTTTCGTCTTGAGGACTGATCGATTGAAAATAAGAGGTTTCGTGTGTTTATTGTTGCTGCTTAATCAACATGACAATAAGAAGCAGTTCTTTAAAGCTTGGGCTGACCAAGTAGATTCTTCATAATGATATGGTAGAGTACTGGTTGAGCGTTCTTTCAACTAGCAAGTGAAAAGAGGGTGAAGTCGTTGTTGTGGCATCAGATTTAGGGGGATTCTAAATTTGTAGACTTATCTTAAGTAGTATCAGTGTTAGGAGGAGCCTAACTTGCTCCCTAATATTCAATTTTGAGTAAACTGGCTTTATGTAATCTTAGTTGAAGTGTATGTTGTAAAAACTAAGTTACATTCTAGGGGATTTCTTTTCACCTAAGCAGAAAGTCTCCTAGATATTGGTATGATTTCACGGAACTGGGTTAACAAGTCTTTGTGTGCATCTTCCTTACTCTTTACTTCTGTCTATTTGTCGTTACTTTTGTCAGTAGTATTTTACTAGCTTGTGGTATTATTATGATTCACTTATTTTTTAATTGGTATCAGAGCGATTTGACTTCTTGTTCATCGAGTCCTCAATGGATTCAATCAGGGAAAGTGGATCTATAACATACCCACTAGTTCTGAACGTGACAAACTACTCTTATTGGAAGGCTCGAATGACTACCTTCCTTAAATCTATTAACAACAAGTCTTTGAAGGTGGTTTACTGGTTGGTCACATCCTACAGTTACTGACAAAGATGGTTTGTCATACAAAAGGCTGAAAAGTACTGGTTTGAAGAGGAAGATCAAGCCTCACTTGGAAACTCACGAGCCTTAAATGCTATCTTCAATGGTGTCAATTGAAACATTTTCAGGTTAATCAACACGTGTGTTACTGCTAAAGAAGCGTGGGAGATTCTTGCTATGGTCCCATAAAGGAACATCAAAAGTCAAGATATCAAGGTTGCAACTCTTGACCATCCAATTTGAATCTCTTAACATGCACGACAATGAGAGTGTTGCAAAATTTAATGTACGGCTTCTTGATATCGCTAATGAATCTTTTGTCCATGGAGAAAAAAATTCAAGAAGAGAAACTGGTTCGTAAGGTGTTACGATTATTACATAAAATATCCAATATGAATGTTAGTACAATAGAAGAGGCGCAAGATATTTATACCATGAAAATTGATGAATTATTTGGTTATCTACAAACGTTTGAAATGTCTTTTGATGAAAAAAAAATGAAAAAAAAGGTTAAAGGAATTACTTTGCAATCTTTGGTGAATGATGATGGCTCGTCAAGTAAAGTTAAAAATCCTGATGAGAATCTAGCAGAATCTATATCTCTCCTGGCAAAAAAATTTGGCAAAGCTCTTAAACGATGGGACAAGCGCTCTGCTGTTATAGGTCCCTATGTTTCACCTCATGGCAAAGATATGAACAACAACAACAACAATAATCTTTCAAGTTAGGGAAATAAATTTGTCAAAAAGACTAAAAGCGACAAAGAAGGCAGCAGATGCTCGCGAAAGGAACTTCAGGTGTTGTGAATGTGAGGGTTTTGGGCATTTCCAGCCTGATTGTCCTAGCTTTCTTAGAAGGAGAAAAAAGGGCTTCTCGGCTACCTTCTCAGATGAGAAAACAGACTAGCAGTGAGTCAGACGATGGAGTGTGTGCTCTTGTGGGAAGTCTCTCCCTCGTATGTCCTGAAGATTGTAAGACATCCGGTCATGGGAATTCTACTTCAAGATCCTAATTTGACAAAGCTACTACTTCTCGAGACAAATTGTCCTATGAGGAAGTTTATCATATATGGCTTGAAGACTCAAGAGCTTTAGCTGTTCAAAAGGAGAGAATCCAGAATCTGATTGAAGACAACTGTCATCTGCTAAGTACCATATCTGACCTAAAGAAAGAGTTACAAGTTATCAATGTTGACGACCTTGAGATTATGTCTAAATCTATTCAAATGCTTAATTCTAGTGTAAATGATCTTAACAAAATTCTATCCTCAGGAAAGGTCTTTGATAAACAAGGTATTTGGTTCCAACAAGCCTGGGAATCGACTCTCTAAATTAGAATCCTCTCTTTCTACAAGGTCCGTTCCTACCAAGGATACTGTGTTGTCTGATCATTGTCTCAAGCAAGTGAAGGAACATCAATCTCCTGGAATTAGTTAGCCAAAAAAAAAAAAAAAAGTGGATTCATCACCACCATGGGAAGGAAGGTCATATTCAATCCTACTGTTATCAATTAACAAGAAGAGTGAGCAACATGCTTTGGTGGAATTATCCCAGGTTCCATACCCGAGGAAGATATGTTTAAAAATCCAACAAACTAATAAAGGAGACCGTAAGATGTGTTGATACACGACCATCTCTTATTTACTATAAATACTCTCTCCATTCACCTTGAATTTGACCTATGCAAACACCATCCGTAGGGGACACAAGCTAAGATGTCTCGAGGCCGAACATAGATCTCACAGTGTGAATTTTTTAGGGAGAAATATGAAAGAAAATTGACATATCATATACATCATTTTCCTCCAATTGAGTGTTTTAAACCTAGGATTTATTAACTTAGAAAAATTTGGCTAATAATTTAACTAACTTATGGTTAAATTTTCCCCATATAACTCTTATATTAGATAGTTTAACAGTAATGATTCTTATTTATTAAACATTTTAATAAACCTAATCATTTATTGCATACCTATAACATAATTATCTAATCATTTATGCATGAATTGATGTTTATCCTATGTTGGGATTTTTATACTATATGACATATATTATGCAATATAAGAAATTAAATCATACATCACACGTATAAAATAATATACAGTAACATTGGGCAAAAAATTGGCCTCCTAAACAGTTAATTAAATTAATATAACTTTTATATTAATTCAACTAATTAAAAATAAAAAATAATTAATATTACAAATTAATTAAAAAAAGCAAAAATTGCTTTAACTGCCGCTTGAATGCTAGACCTCGAACTGTCTGACATGTACACGAACCACCCTTGAAGTGTAACGACGTTCGACACCAGTGTTGTTACGTTGCCTTTTGCTTTGTCGTAGTGTAGCTACGTTGAGCATTCTGCCTTACAATGTAACACGCAGCGTAATTATGCTCCAGGGCAGATTGCTTTCCTCTGCTTCGTTCTCTAGCTCGTTCTTTCTTCAATGGCCACTAAACTCTTTAGCAACCAAGAAAACACATAGACATAGACTTACAGACTCGATAGCAGAAATTAAATGCCCAAAATACCGAGCCCTTACAACTTTAAACTCTTTTAAAGCAGTAAATATATGCCAATTTTTTAAACATCCATGTGCAAACTCATGCGTTCATACCATGCGATGAAATAAATGTTGACAATTAGGTTTTAACACACTGTTTTATCTAGTTAAACCTAAGTATAAGCTAAGTAGAGTACTGGTGAGTCTAGGGTTGAGCTCAGGGATTACTTTGTTGTGAATGCTTTGACAACTAATGTTCTGATCTTGACGCAATTTGAACACTAAACAGGTGATGAATTTTGATGCTGACAGAATGGTGTTGTTTAATTCCCGAAAATGATTACTAATCAAAAGAAAATTTGTAAATATCGAACTACTCCTATCACTACTAAAACATAGAAATAGTGGTAAGTCCGAGTCGATCCACAGGGAAGTGCGATTTGTTTCGTTAAGCCAATTTTCTAACTAGAACGGTAAATGGGGGAAGTTTTGGTGTGTAAGAGATAAATGCGTGAATTTGAAATAAAAGTGTAAATGTAATCGAAGATAAGAGTCTGTCTAATTTCTAGAGCAAGAGAGAGTTTCCTATGCAATATTTATCATGGAAATCAATAATCAAACAAACATTCTATTTTATGCATGCACGACTACTAAATCAATTCGACTTAACTAATCTCTACAAAGGCCGACAATCAATTAAATGGAAATCAATCAAGCGTCCTAATTATTAATTAAGGTGGGAAAGACTATACCCTAATTAAATTATATGCTTTTAATTCTACTGGGCTCTTAGTGATCATATAGAATTAAAAATCATATGCATTAAGAACGAGGATTCAATCGCGTCGATTAAATGTCAGGAAAAACCGTATTCAATTAACCAACATATTCTTCAAATCTAAATTAAACATGCATTGCCAAGATTCAAGACCAGCCTATAAATCTAAACATTCACATCCAATCTTTTGCTACTGGTATAAATTCACGCATAGACGAACACAAGAAAATGCACGAGCTCGAAATTAATAGTGGAGACATGTAATTATGATAGGGTCGTTAGTCCAACACACAAATGCAAGTCTAAATTACATCAAGATTCAAAGAAAACATATAATTGAATAACATCACATTTAATCACAGAAATCTCAAGAAATCAAATATATGGCTCTTGCTCAAAGAAATTAGATATAAGCTATATTTTAATTCATAAACAAACAAGAGATAAACATTCGATCTATCGTTTACAACCCAAAATAAAAAGAAAAAAATAACTTAAAAATACTAAAATCTGAAAAGAAAAAAAGGAAGAATTAAGATCAACCTCGGACTCTATCCATTCAGCCTCAAAATTCAACATATTTTGACCTAAAGAAGAGAGGTATTTATAGAAATCGGATGCAGCATTAAATGCTAGGAAGAGCGTTGCAACGATGGCGTTGTGTAAACTTAGCAGTGTCGCAACGCAATAGGTAGTGTTGTAACGCACGGGATGGTGGTGGTAGTAGGGCTTCCTCTAAAAAAATATGCTTTTCTCTTCTAGGTTTTCCCAACAAGAAAAAAACAAAAAGAAAGCTAATCTAGAAAACAAATAAAGAAAGCAGTAAATTTTTATGACCTGGCTCCTTCCAAGAAGGGCAGATTTTTAACGTCGATTACTTGATGTGACCTGTCCCCTGTCAAGGTACAAAGAAATTCTTGTGTTTCTCCGGTCCCTTTTTGGATGAGTCGATATAGCCCGGTAAGTCTATAAGACTCTTCATCTTTTGAAGAGAACTAGACAGGTCAAATTTGTTATTTTTCATATTAGTCAAGAAAGGTAAAAAAAAGAAAAAAAGAAAAAAGAAAGAAAGAATCGGAAGACTCAAGTGACACAAAAGAGTTAAAATAAAGAAAAGACTTAACAGACTCTTGAGAACAAAAAGAACAAGAATAAAAAAATATACGATATACAAGATGATAGAACAGGGCGAGGTTTTTCAATCTCTAATTCCATCACCTTAAAATCGATGGTTTTAGGCTCAGAATCTTCATATACCTCACAGACTGGCTCTAAACATGGCCTACTATCTTCCAACTCATCCTCATGATGAGATAGGTTACCTCATCGCTGCACGCCTCGGTATTTGAAGGAAACTCGTTGAGGAAATCCTTTAAGTGGAAGCAAGATTGATCCAAATTTTCATTTTTTCTTGAATATAAGTTTTACAGTAAATAAGAACAAGATATGAATTTACTTAAATTATAGCATGTAATAAGAAAGGAAAATACAGAGTTTCAGAAACCCTTACCTTTGAAGACTATTCTTCAAGAATTCCTCGAACAAGTCACGAACAGACCACTTGAGAACTCTTTGTATTCTCTTGGGACAAAGGATTCAAGCAAGAGTTGTGGATTTTTCTTGAATCCTTGGAAGAGGGAAAGGAGATGGAGAGGAGGAGAAGGATGAGAAAAACTTTTCTTCTCTGTAACTTTTTTTTAGAGAGAACTATTCTCTCAGAGAGAATTAAGGAAGAAGATGAATCTCCAACCACATTGATTCTTTCACCCTCCACGTTATTAACTGAGAGAAAATGGGGGAAGGGAGTTGTAACTCCTTTCCTTTAATTAATTTAATTTAAATTAATAATATATATAATTATATGAATGAGATTCATGTAATTAAATTTAATATAAATATGATTTATATTAAATACCATAAATAAGTTGAGAGGAATTAAATATTTGAATATGATTTAAATATTAATTATATGAATGAGATTCATATAAGTGAATTCAATATAAATGTTATTTATATTAAATGTCATGTATTGTTGAGAGAAAATAAAATCTGTAGGTTATGTTGTATTTGATGCAATATAAAACTATAGGCTATATGTTATATTTGATATAACATATAGTGTATATATATATATATATATATATTTATCTAATTTAAATTTGATTTATATTAAATGTCATATATTAAAGTACAATTGGGCCAAAAATATTGTTTTGCCCCTGTAGTTACATCTAGCTCCTTAAGTATCACTGATCCCTCTAACGAATAATAAGTCATAGTCCAACTATGAGCAAGTTCCTCTTGAGCCAAGAGAGGGTGTGGCCACTATATTCAAGATTGGGAATTAGCCCTTAAGGAAGCAGTTTAACTTGCCCTTGCATTGAGGAATGAGTGAATTTCGTCTTGTGTAGCTGTGTTCCCAACTCCCCAGTTAGACGAATCCCCAAAATGGTAGGCTTGTTGAGTTGGCAATCTGGCCACTCTCACCCATACAAATCAAAGGATCGCCTTCATGAGCAGGAGTTCAAAGGCCCTCACGGTAAGGTGTTTGAGGGTCACCTGCAGAGTATGGGTCTATGGGACACGCCACATCTAGTTTAGGGCAAGTGAGAGATTTTTGTACTGGGCGTGTATTATGCCTTAGTTTACTGTTTTGTGTACTTTTATATTAGTCTGCCTTTTATGATGTACAGTTCACTAACTTTAGGAAATGTTGGAGATTGTTTGGGTTGATTCCCTAAATCTCGTGGGTCCTGTAGTTTGTAATTGTAATATACAAATAATTTTATTTATTTAATAAAATATGAGATATTTTATTCGACATTTAGTAGCATTAATCCACAAAACCAATAAACTAACATCCAAGATTATCTTCTCTAGTTTAAACATGTATGTAGAGAGATACAAGTGGATCAGTTTTAATTGATAATCTAAATGGTATGTAGTAGATGGATTAGGTTGGATACCTTATCCTGGTGACACTACGAATATAACCCGCTTTGTAGATGTTACAGTTGTTGTAAAGTGCTACAAATGATCTGACCCTAATAATTCATATAGAGACATGTGAGCGGGAGTATTTTATACAAAAGGATTTGTATAAGACCAGTCTATGAAAAGAATAGTCTCATTATATAACGTCGTTAATAATGGAGACTTACATTTCGCTTAGATGACCATAGGTGACATGACCTGAATTCTAAGTGAGTTATGAACTCCCTGCCTATGAAGGCAATCCTTTGATTTATATGGGTGAGAGTGGCCAGATCATTGACTCAATAAGTCTACCATTTTGGGGATTTAATTAGGGAGTTGGGAACATAGCTATATAAGACGAAATTTGCTTCTTCCCTGATGTCGGGGTAAGTAGATAAATTGCTTCCTCAACGGGTGATTCCGGGGCTTGAACAATGTGGCACCACCCCCTCTCTTGGCCCGAGAGGGGTTTGGTCATAGTTGGACTCTAACTTATTAGCCCAGCTGTGCTACGAGCAAGTTGTGAAAGGTCATCTTACTATTGACTGATGATATCCAATAGACACAGAAATATATCTGTAGTGCAAAGACTGCAACTGTCAGTCTTTAATGGAGTGACCAACAGTTAATGG
This sequence comes from Benincasa hispida, assembly GCF_009727055.1. Classification (NCBI taxonomy): domain Eukaryota; kingdom Viridiplantae; phylum Streptophyta; class Magnoliopsida; order Cucurbitales; family Cucurbitaceae; genus Benincasa; species Benincasa hispida. The sequence continues at coordinate 61,137,651 of NC_052353.1, forward strand.
ATGTTGAGTAATTTAATTAAAGGAGTTTAATTAATTACTCAAGTACCATTAGAGCTTCAATCTACAGGTTCATAAGGTCCCTTCTGTAGCTCAACAGGAATCATTAAGAATTAATTTTGATTAATTTTAATTATTCCAATTAATTGAGGAAATTAATTATATGTGATATAGTTAAATTATATTAATTATATGTGATATAATGAATATAATGTATTTGATACATTAGAATGTAAATTTTATTTTGAGAGGAATTAAATATTTGAATATGATTCAAATACTAATTAAACGGATGAGATTCATATAACTAAATTTAATATGAATTGGATTTATATTAAGTACCATGTGGTGGTGTCTTGGTTTTGGATAGAATTTCGAGGAAGGTTTGTGATCGGATCAAGGAGGGATTTCGTGAAGAAGGTTTTGGCTTCAAGGGTAAGTATTTTCCTAATCCTCTTTTTCCCTTTAGCATGTTGTAATTTAATGATAATGCATATTTAGTTGTTTTGTAAACTTCAATTTTGTAAAAAAATTAAAATTGGGATGATCTCGCTTTCGCATTCGAACTTCACCATTCCTTCAGTTGGACTTTTCAAGACTGTTGTGGACCTCGGTTCCTTTTTTCCTCAATTGATGAGAGAGTTGATTGTTAATTCTTCCATCTAAGTTCAATGATCCCATTGTCCTGATTATTTGAAGGTCAATATTAGAGGCATGTGTTTCACCATTTCTCCTACTATTATATATGCTTATCTTGTGCATACTGATTCCCCTCGTATGGGTGATCTCATCCCCTGTTGCTGAGCTTACAGGTGGTACTCAATCTGCGTGGCCTTCGTCTGGTCAATTGTATGGCTCTACACTCAGTTTGAAGTATGCCGTTTTGTTTCAAATTAGCATTGCTAATTGGTGCTCTTCGACTCATGAGTCTAGTCTCTCTTATTCTCTGACCAGTCTTCTATATCACATTAGAACTTTGTCTACTTTTTATTTTAGGGTGTTTGCGTTAATCAACTTCTTCAACATGTCGGCTCATTTGCTATCAAGCTGCCTATCTATTTACCGTGCTTATTCTCTGGTATCTTGCTGTCTCAGTGCCCTACCATTCTTGGTCTGAATAATGCTCTGGTTCTGCTCCCAAGTTTCTTAATCTGAGTTACAAGATTTTCAGGGTTCCCATGTCCCTGATATTATGCATAACACCGTCCTCCTAAGGCTTTTGACATTTCTCTCCCTGAGAATTGCAGGTTCCAGAAGGTGGCTTATTAATTCCTATTGAGCTTGGGATTCGCATATTTCGCATTTTGGCTTCTGAATCTCGTATCTTGAGCTCTTATGTTTGTGATTTAACTGATTGTCGGACTAAAATTGATGCATTGGTCCATCTCTTAAGTGTGCCGCTTTCGTATTTTGATGATACTTCATCTTCCCAGCCTCCATCGTCTGATTGATTTTCTTCTTGACAAAGGACGGAGATGATTGATTGTTGGTTGTTGTTGTTTGTTCTTGTTATGGCCTGTTCTCCTGTTGGTTGTTTTGTTTTTGGGCTGTTCTTATTCTCTTCTCTCTTTGGTTGTTATTCTGTTCAGGTTGTATCGAAATTTGTTTTTATTAATGTGAAATGGTGTGTTTTTTTTCCTCATCCCAATGTGTCGGTTAGTTTGCCAATAAAAAAAAAATCTTATGCCAAAGGGGGAGCTTGTTATGGTTTTGGTTTGCTGATAATATTTTCTTTTATTATGTTGGATATTTTGTCTCTGACTTGTTGTCGATATTCTTTTCTCATTGGTGGCACATTTGCTGGGGAGATCTTTTCCTTGTTTGGGTTGTTGTCATTGGTGGTTTTCTTGCCTTATAAGGATTGCATTTATTTGTGCATTCTGTGTGGTTTTTAGGGTAAGGCACTTTTTTGTCTTGAATACTGATCAATTGAAAATCAAATGTTTCGTGTATTTAGTGTTGTTTCTATTGGGTTGTGTCCTAAAACTCACAGTTTGTAAAGTTAAACACATTCTATTATCAATAAAGATGTTATTCAACATTTCTTAAATAAGGTTGTTATTGAATATTAAATTCATTCATACAGTCTAAATCCAATCAACTAAGATCCATGGCTATTACATGAATACTTGAACTTTATGTTGAGACATAAATATGAATCAAGTTCGAGTAGATAGCCAAAATAGTTTATAGTATACAAATAAGGTTGGGTACCTTATTCTGGTAACACTATTGGATGCGAGTACTCTGTTGCGGTTACAAATTGTTGTAAAGGTGTTACAAATGAAGTGATTCTGCTCGTTCATATATTGAGATGAGGAGTGGGGGCATCCTATGCAATGACTTTGCATAAGATCGGATTAAGAAATAAGTCACTCTTACTTTATAACGCTATTTACTATTTAAGGTTGACTATTTCGCTTAGATGACCTAGGTAACTCGATCTTAATCCTGAGCTAACTATGAACTCCTGTTTGTTCGAGATTAAACAAGGTAGATAGTTGGGGACATAGGGTGCAAGACGGAATTCACGCCTACCCAATTTAGGGGTAGGAGAAAGGTTGTTCTCTTAAGTACTGAATCCAAGTCTTGAACAAGGGGCCCCACTCTCTCATTGGCACGAGAGGGATACTGTTTAGTGATTGGATCATAAACCAATTGTTCATTAAAGAATCAGTAGAAACTTAAGGAACAAGATGTAATATCCGGGGTAAAACAACATATTGACCCAACCGTTATTACGAACAACCTGTGAAGGGTCGACTTATTGGTTATGGTTATATCATGTGGACACAAATATATCTACTGTGAGGAGAGTGAAACTATTTAGCTATAGTGGTGTGACTTGATAGTTAACGAATACTGTTTAATTTGGTCTAAAAAGTTTTAGCAAATTAATCTTAAATCGTTGGAGCTCACAGTCTGTAGGTCCATAAGGTCCTTCTATTAGCTCGTAAACACGAACACCTTAATTAATAGATTGAGTGAATTTGGAATGATATCAATTTGAATTGTTCAAATTGAATTTCAATTTGAAAATATTCAAATTTAATTTCAATTTGAAAATATTCAAATTGAAATTAGGGTTTGAATTTGAATAGGTTCGAATTCAAATTAGGTTTTGTTTAATTATATTCGATATAATTAACGTTTAATTTGTTGAAATTAAACGAAATTGGAGAGTTTATAATATTTAAATATTGATTTAAATATCAATTACATGAATAGGATTCATGTTTAAAATTAAGTGTGTGATTAATTTAATATTTGATATTAAATTAATTAATTAATTAAATATATTTAATTAATTAAAAATCAAATTATTTTCCATTTTAGATTCAATTTAAGAAATTGGATATTGTGATTTAGATTTGATTAATTGAGAATTAATTAAATCAAATTTTAATTAATTATAGAATTAATTAAAAGAAATAAAATTTGGAAATTTGGAAATTAATTTGAAAAAGAAAAAATGCTCTAAGTGGGGTTTTCCCATTTTTGAACCTAGTAAGAGGTGTTCCTCCTTGGTGCACACACAAATCCCACCTTCCAATTGAAGCAGCTACTAGCCATATCTATTTCCTAAAATGGCTGCATGTTGTAGAGTCATAAAAGCTGCTGAATTATTGGGGATGAAAGGGGGGTAGAAGCTGGAAAATGGTTTTCTGAAGCTCATATACTTCCCTCACAAAACCCACATTTTTAACTTCACAAATTCATTCAAATTAGAGTTCTACCACTCAAATTCAAGGCTAAAAATAGTAGAGAAGATCTCTTGGTGGTTCACTAATAATTTGGAGTTGAATTGACGTGAAGAGCAACTTGGATTTGGGAGAATTCATCAAAGGTATGTGAAACTTGAAACACATTTGTGATTTTCTGCAATAGCATGGTTTAGAACTCAAATTAAATATAATTAGAGTGCTTATTGATTCTGTTTTCTTCCGTTGTTTGTTTGTGTATCCCATCAGTTTCTTAATTAGTGTGACAATAAGAAGCTAGGCGGTTCTGTTAGGTCATGAAAAGAACTACATTTTAGTATACAACTCCCTCAATTTTATACTATTAATTTGCTTAATATGTCAAATTTATAGGTAATAGTCCCGAGAGCATTTTTGAGCCATTACAACAAAATTATATTAAATTGCAGCAAAAAGGACAAAAAATATAGGCAAAGAAGTCAAAATCGAGCAATGGATCAAAGGAAGAGAAGAAAAGAAGGAAGAAAATATGAAGATGTGCAATTTTCTTTGCCAACCGACATATTTTATGCATCATTAAAATCAGATTTCTGGTGTCTATCATTGTTTGTCTATCATTAAAAGGTCAAAGTAGAATGCTGATATACAGGACAGCGTTGCAACGCTATGGATTTTGACGAAAAGATAAAAACGTGTGTGCCTATGCAAGGGAGCATTGCAACGCTACAACATCTATGTAAAAGCATTTTTCGGCCATTTTTATGGGAGAGACCCATTTGTACGATTTTGAAAGCTTTTCTCTTTATTTTTAGAGAGATTTTCATAATTTTCTTCAATCTTTGTACAAATTCTTGCAAGGCTCAATGAGTTTCTTGAAGATTTTGCCACTTCATGAGTAGGTAAGTTTTCTCTCTTGGGGATTATATTAGATTAATCAATTATTGATACTTTTTTTTTTTTAAAATTTTCCTCTTATAATTTGTTGTTCTTGAATGTTTTTGCTCTTAATCTCAATAAAATCTATTAAAAATGAACTAACAACTTAATTTTAATAGGTTTTTGTATGCAAAATTAGGAATTACTAGTTTAGATTGAATGAGAATTACTAGTTTAGAACATTCATATTTGTCATTAGTTTAGATTGAACTCTACAACAAATTTGTCATTAGTTTGCAAGAACTAGTAATCTTGAATGAGAATTTTGACTATTTCCTATTTTATTGAAAAGATTTACTAGTTTAGAACATTCATATTAACCATGCTTGAGTTTAGTCGTTTTAATTTCAAGAATGTCATAGTTAAGAAAACCAACAAACATATGCAATTTAAGAATTAAATGTGGAATTTCTTTAGGAAGCATTTATGAACTAAATTAGGGTTAATTGATCAATTTAGGTTAATTGGCTAATTAAGGCATTAGGGCTTAGCGTTAATGAACTATGGAACAACTGAATTGCTTGAAATCAATTAAGTCTATGATAGAATTAGGTTAATCAACATAAAACCCCAAAATCCTTTTTCTATTAAAATTCTTGCATAATTTCTTTAATACTCTCTCTCATTATTTCATTACCAAAATTTTATATCAATTCTTGTTTTACTTTTACTTTGTTTCTTAAAACCAACAAACCCCCCTCAATTTGGATTTCAAAACTCAAGTTTGCCAATTAATAAAAGTTCTTTGTGGATCGGACTCGTGCTCCCACTATTACTACGTGTTAGTTTTAGTAGTTGTGTGTGTTTTACAAATTCTATTGTTTTGGGTTAATATGAACAAATGACATAATTTTTATCCCGAACAGATTCCTTGAAGCATGGGTTGACCAAGTAGATTCTTTATAGTACTATGCTAGAGTACTGGTTGAGCATTCTTTCAACTAGCAGGTGAAAAGGAGGTGAAGTCGTTGCTGTGGCATCAAATTTAGGGGGAGCTTAAATTTGCAGACTCATCATAAGTAGTATCAGTGTTAGGGGGAGCCTAACTTACTCACTAGTATTCAATTATGAGTAATTGACTTTATGTAATCTTGGTTGAAGTGTATGTTGTAAAAACTATGTTACATTCTACTGGATCTCTTTTCACCTGGGCACAAAGCATCCTAGATATAAGTGGGATTTCATCGAACTGGGTTAACAAGTCTCTGTGTGCATCTTCCTTACTCTTTATTTCTGTCTATTTGTCGTTACTTTTGTTAGTAACATTTTTACTAGTTTGTGATATTATTGTGATTCATTTATTTTTCAATATGAAAAAATAAATTCAAAACTCAATTAAAAAAAACATAAACTCAATCTATAGACGCATGCCACGAAAAAACTACGAAAATCACAATTAGACTAAGGTTTTGAGCTAATCATAAACCCAATTGATAAAAAAAAAAGAGTTAATAAAAAGGCTACAAAAAGAAAGAAAAAAAGAAACTACGAATATCACTATTAGGTTAAAGTTGTGAACTAATTAAAAACTTAGTTGATAAAAGAAAAAAAAAAACTCAATCAACCAAAACATGCATGGTAGAAAAATGACTTACGAAAAAATTGAAACCAATAAAAAAAATAGTTGAACTTATTTAAATGAGCCAAAAATGAAACTACAAAGAAGAAAACATTGAAAAAAACCATGAAGAAGAAAAAAGAATAAAAATGCAATTTTTTTGGAAAGAAAATAGATTTAGGCTAAATTTATGTATTATGTTGAAATACCTTGAATTTTTTTGTTGGCGCTTTGAACAACCAACCTATTCAGAATTCTTATTTAACATATTTATTTCTTTGCATTATTTACGATTATGACCCTAGGATTTAAAGTAGTGTATTATATAAACTCTCTAACCCTAGAGGCACCGTTTGCATATTCAGAAAACATTCTCTTTAATAATACTATTCTCGCTCTACCCATGGACGTAACTAACACACTGTTAGTGAACAACATATATCTTTGTGCCGATTCATTTACTTACTTTTATATTCTTTAATTGTCGTTTCGTAATAAACTGGTATCAAAGCCTTGTTAGGATTTTTGTTTTCTAAATTTTGCATTTTTCGACAATTGAAGCTATCTGGTGTGAATGTAAAAATCGACAAATGCACCGAGAGGAACAATTTCGATTTATGGCAGATCTAGATGCGATCCCTGCTAAAGTAGTTGGGGTCGTGGGCATCGTTGACTAATAAGCAATGAAGAATGACAAACTCTTGAGGAGAAGGCTCATTCGACGATCATGCTATGTTTGGTTGATGACGTCATCATCGAGGTCGAAGATGAAGAAAGTGTTGTTGGTCTTTGATTGAAGTTAGAAAGTCTTTACATGACGAAATCTTTATCCAAGAAGTTGTTTCTAAAGAAACGTCTGTATCATCTATATATACAGAAAGGTGTGTCTTTATGAGACCATCTTGATCAATTAAATAAAATCTTATTAGATCTTCATAACATAGAGGTTAAGGTTGATGATGAGGTTGCTACTCTAATTTTATTGACTTCATTGCTCCCATTGTATGAGACTTTCATTGACTCGTATAATGGAGAGAAAGAAATTATGACCTTAAAGATACAAAGTCCACGTTGCTTATGAGAGAGGACCGTTAGAATGTACAAAATTTGGGTACAAAAAGTCAAGCATCTGGGTTAGCTACTACAGGGAGCAAAGGACATCGGAATTCTGGTAAGCAGAAGTCGAACTAGAATAGTAAGTCTTCTAAGTCAGAGGGTTCTAAGTTAGATGATGTTTGTCACTATTGTAGAGAAAAAGGGGCATTAGAAAATTGAATGTCCTAAGATAAAAAGGTATTAGGAAAAAAAGGAAAAAAGTGACAAAAAGGAAGCATCTGTCTCTATTGCACAAGTTGAGATTGATCGTGAAGAAGTCGAGATCGATTCCGAAGGAGATCTAGCTTTAGTTGTGAATAAACATTCACATTCTGATGAAGTGTGGGTTCTTGATTCTAGGGAAACTTATCATATATGCCCAAATAAAGACTGGTTCTCAACGTATAGAAAAATAAACAGAGAGAATGTTAGCATGGCTAATGGTGTTGTGTGCAAGATAGTTGGAATCGGCTTAGTCAAGATATGAACACATAATGGTGTCATGGACACTCTGAACGAGGTTAGACATGTTCCATTAATGATGAAGAGTTTGATATCCTTTAGTGTACTCGATAGTAAGGGTTATAGTTTTAAAAGTAAAAGTGGAGTAATGTATGTCTACAAGGGTTTTGAGGTAGTTTTGAAAGAAAAAAAACATGGAACACTATATTTCCTATTAGGTTCCACAATAACAAGTTATGTTGCTGTTGCATCGTTTGTCGTTCACAAGGATGATATGACTAAGTTATGGCATATGAGACTTGGTCATATGAGTGAAAAGGGGATGCAAATTTGGTAAAAAAGGGATCTTCTATATGGGCATAAGGTGCAGGATTTTGTATTATGTGAACATTGTGTATTTGGGAAGCTTCATCGTAGCAAGTTTCCAAGTGGTGTTCATCGTACAAAAGGGATAATTGATTATATTCATTCAAACTGTTTGGAACCTTTTAAAGTTGAATCTATTAAAGATAGTAGGTATTTTATGTCTGTAATTGATGATTACTCAAGAATGGCTTGGGTTTTATGATGAAACATAAAAGTGAAGCCTTCAAAAATTTCAAGCAGTGGAAGATATTAATTGAAAATCAAACTGGGAATAAGATCAAAAGGCTGCGAACTGATAATGATTTAGAATTTTGTGGATCTGAGTTGAATGAGTTTTGTAAAGTTGAGGGGATTGTTCGCCATCACACTATCATGGATACTCCACGACAAAATGGGGTTATAGAACCTACAAATCAAATGTTATCGGAGAGAGAAAGATGCATGCTCTCTAATATAGGGTTAGGTAGAAGGTTTTGGGCAGAAGCAGTAAATATAGCATGTTATCTGATGAATTGTGGACCTCACACAGTTATTGATTGTAAAATACCCTACGAGGTGTGGTCTAGTAAGTCTACAGATTATTCTTTATTAAAAGTTTTTAGTTGTACTGTCTATTATCATGTTAATGAGGGTAAATTAGAACCGAGAGCTAAAAAGGGTATATTTATGGGTTTTAAGGTTTATTTATGGGTTTTGGGTTGGATTTAAGGGATATAGAGTCTGGTCACCTTCTGAAAGTAGAGTTATACTTAGTAGGAATGTGATATTTGATGAAAATTCCATGCTTAACTCAACTATGAAACCTTTTGTGACATCTACTGATGTGGGAGAAAATAGTAATATTGATAAACAGGTGGAGATACAATTCATTTCGGCTGTGAATGAATTACAACACCAAGGTGTAGAAGATCAACACGTTACTACTGAAACTGATGTGCAACCACAAAATGATGTGCCTGAAACATTAGAAGTTGTTTTGCTTGAAAATTCTAGCTCACAAGTAAATCAACCGAGTATAGCTTGTGATAGAGCTAGAAGAGTTTGTGTTGGACCTCCTGTAAGGTATGGTTACTCTTTTATTACAGGTTGCTGAAGAGGTCAGTCCTCATGAGTCATCCACCTATAGAGAAGTTGTGTCATATAGTGAGTCTGCTCAATGGCTTACTACTATGGGTGGATGAGATGGAACTTCTTCACAAAAATCAAACTTAGAAATTAGTTAAATGAAACGACCTAAGGAGAGAAAATTTGTCACTTGTAAATGGGTCTTCGAAAAAAAGGAGGGAATATCACCTTCCGAGGGCATTAAATATAAAGCTCGAGTTCTTGCTAGAAGGTTCACACAGAGAGAAGAAGTTGATTATAATAAGATCTTCTCACCAGTATTTAGACATACTTCTATCAGGGTGTTAATAGTTATGTAGCACATCGGAATTTGGAACTTGAGTGACTAGATGTAAAGACAACTTTCTTACATGGAGAGATGGAGGAAGAATTTTATATGACCTAGCTAGATAGGTTCCAGGGCCAGGTAAAGAAGATTATGTTTGCAAGTTGAAGAAATTTTTGTATGGGCTAAAGAAGTCTCCAAGGCAGTGGTACAAACGATTTGATAGCTAACGGTTGGACTTGGCTATAACAAGAGCCCATATGATTGTTGTGTATATCACAAAAAAGCTAATGATGGTTCGATGATTTATCTACTTTTATATACAGATGATATGCTCACAGCTGCAAAGTCCAAGTTTGTCATTTAGGTCAGGGACAAGTTCCGGTCATTCTTTCAAAATTGAGGAACTTTTTCAGTGCTAAGTTTGATATGAAGGATTTGGGTGCTGTTAAAAAAATTTTACTCAGAAAAATAAGCTTTTCTTGTCACAGAAAGACTATGTTCATAAAATATTGTCCAAGTTTGGTATGTCATCAGTGAAGCCTATAGATACTCCAAGTGCTGTAAATGCTTGTTTTTCATCCATGCTTTTACCACAGTCTGAAACTGAAAAGGAGTATATGTCTTGAGTTCCTTATACTAGTGCAGTGGGAAGTTTGATGTACGTTATGGTCTGTATTAGGCCTGATCTTTCCCATGTCGTTAGTGTTGTCAGCAGGTTCATGGGTTAACTTGGGAAGAAGCATCAATAAGTTATTAAGAGGATTTTTCATTACCTTATTGTTACATCTGATGTTGGTCAACATTCCTGGTTTTATATGTTGATGATTTGGTGTACATCAGAATGTTGACAATCCAAACATATGAACAATAGTTATATGTCATAAGATATGGATCCTACAACTACAGTCTTGTTGACAATCTTCTTGTAGACATATGAACAATTATTATATGTTCGTTACCTTAGAGGTACATCAGAATGTTGGCAATCTAGGAAAGCTACAGTCTTGTTGAAAAATCTTATGACTTTAAACAGTATGGCTTAGAAAGTTCTTGACCGATTTGGAAGTGGTTCCACATATGCACCTGTCGATCATCATTTATTTTGATAACAGTAGAGCAGTTGCAAATTCTAGAGAACTTAAAAGCCATAAGCGTGGAAAACATATTGAGTGCAAGTACCATCTCATTAGGGAGATGTACACCGAGGAGACGTGATCGTCATGTAGATAGCCTTAGAAGACAACTTAGCTGATCCTTTTATGAAGGCCCTCCCAGCTAAAGTGTTCGAGGGACACCTAATAGAACTAAGACTATGAGATAGATAAATCTAGGGCAAGTGGGAGAATTATTGGGTATCTGATGCCCTAGTTTATTGTATTTATTCTCTTATACTCAACATTGTATATATTTGTATATATGTAAACCCATTGAAGTTTTAGTCCAAGTGGGAATTTGTTGGGTTGTATGTCCTAGAACTAGCAGTTTGTAAAATTAAACATATTCTAATTGCAATAAAGAAGTTATTGAAATTTTGTTCAATAAAACTGTTATTGAATATATAAATTGCATTAAATCCAATAAACTAAGATTCATGACTATTACATGAGTACTTGGACTTTATGTGGAGACATAAATGTGAATCAAGTTTGAGTAGATAGCCAAAATGATCTATAGTATACGGATAAGGCTAGGTACCTTATTCTGGAAACACTATCATATGCAACCCACTTTGTATTTAGTACAAACGATGTGATCATGAATCGTTCATGTGGAGACATGTGAGTGGGAGAATCCTAAAAAAAGAGTTTGTATAAGACCGGACCAAGAAATAAAGTCACTCTTACTTTATAACGTTGTTTATTGTTTAAGTCTGACTATTTCAAAACGATGACCTAGGTAAATTGACCTTAATCCTAAGCTAACTATGAACTCCTGTTTATTCAAGATTATCCTTAGATTTGCATGGGTGAGGGTTGGCTCAACAGCACCAACTCAATAAGCCTCTCACTTCAGGGGTAAGACTAGGTAGATAGTTAGGGACATAGAGTGTTAGACGGAATGCACTCCTACCCGCTTTTAGAGATAGTAGAGAGGTTGTTCCATTAAGTGCTGACTCTGGATCTTGAACAAAGGGCCCCACCCTCTTATTGGCCCGAAAGGGACTAGGTTTGGTGATTGGATCACAAACCAATTGTTCATTAGAGAATCAGTGAGACTTAAGAAACAAGATGTAATCTCGAGGGTAAAACAACTTTTGACCCGGCCGTTATTACGAACAAGCTTGTGAAGGGTTGACTTACTAATTATGGTTATATCGAGTGAATAAAAATATATCTACAGTAAGGGGAGTGTAACTACTGAACTTTAGTGGAGTGACCTAGTAGTTAAGAATGTAGATTAATTCGGTTTAAAGAGTTTAGCCAATTAATCTCAAATCGTTAGAGCCCATGATCTGTAGGTTCATCAGGTTCCCTTACTAGCTCAAAAACAAATTAAACCTTAGAATAGAGTGACGAGGAACTTGAAGCGTTCAAATAAGAATTTGATCGGTTCAACCCAATTTCAAACCGTAGAGGTCCGGTTCGGGTGGTTTGAAGTCGGTTCGAGTTGGTTTGGGGAGTTTAGTGGTGGTTCAGGACTTGTTTTGAATTATTCTTATAATAATTTAGGCTTTTCTAATTATGTTTTTGCTTGCGTAGGATGCCAAAACCACTCCATTTCAGTGTATGTTTAATTATTTATGCATTATGAATGTATATTTAACTAAATTGAATCTTGTATGTGCATAAAGTATGCCATGTTGATTTAAAATTCCACCATAGGAAGCATGTAGCATGTATTGAAAGTATGTTATAAATAGTTAGAATATATAGTATGCATGTGTTAGGGTTTCATGTTTTTTTATATAAAGAGTTCTATTAAATTGTGAACTGGCCTGATGAATGTTATGGATGTTTATTTTTTCTTATAGAGTGTTATAAAACGAATTAGACATTTAAAATCTATAATGAAGATAATATGCATGCTCACTTAGGGAATTTATGTGTCTAAGGAACAGTGTCTTAAGACACCTCAAAGGTTGAGGTTATGAAACGAATTCCTGATGCATCAACAGTTGAGAGTTTGATGTATGCCATGTTGTGTACATATCTAGACATATGCTATACAGTTGGAATGGTCAACAGGTTTCTGACCAATCATGGATAAACTCATTGGACTATCGTTAAAAACATCCTAAAAAATCTTCAGAGAACGACTATATGCTCGTGTATGGTTCAAAGGAGTTGATTCTTACTAAATACATTGATTCTAATTTTTAGACCGTTGTGGACTCCAAGAAATCTACTTCAGGATTAGTATTTACTCTAAATAGAGGAGCTATAGTATGGAGGAGTATAAAACAAAGTTGTATTACTGATTGATAACTTGTAAGAAATACAAGTTATTGTATATTTCTATATATATAAAAAAGAGAAAAGCATAAAGTTTTGACATTCTTTACCAAATAATTTATACAAAAAATGGAGTATGCAATCACAAATTTACAATATCTAACATATCTAAATTTTGGACTGATATTAGTATCTTTGTGCAGAATACCCTTCAGTCAAACCAGATGAACACACGATCGCATAAGCAAGTACCCATCGACGCGATCAAGCAAGAACTGCCAGAAAAGCGAATGATCGCATTGCTATAAACGATGAGGCTTGACATGACATTGGCAGTGGGAGTCAAATCATAGACTACGTTGGTAGCCGGTAAGAGAACTTTGTTAAGATTCAATGAACCCCTGATATGTTGCAGATGACACGACAGGATATGGAATTTAATGCGCCTCATCAATGCAATCATGAGAAAAATAAAATAAAATAAAGAAGAAAATCATCCTTGAACGCCTATAAATACCCATGAAATTTTCATGCAAAAAGAACAATAATACGAGATGACAAAATTTTGGGAGGAAACTTTACCAAAAAACCTTCTTGCATTTCCATAGAAATTCCCTAGTGTGAGCTTAGGATTACTGTGAGAGAGGAAGAAGAATGCCACTGTTTGATGTTCTAATGAAGCAACCGTCAAAGAAGCCGTAGGGAGTAAGGAATTGCAGACCACGACACTATTTTATACTCTTTTCTTTTCCTTTGTGTATTTATATTATACTTTCTTTATTGACAAATTCAGACTTTGCAATATGAATACATGTTCAACTTATCTTTTATCCATCTTTTCCATCAATATCATGCATAACTAAATTTCCAAATGGGTTGAGAAGTATGCAGCTGTGATAACTGGTAGAAATACAAGTTATTACAGCTCAAATAAGTAAAACAATGAGAGAATGCGATGGTAAAAATAAGCAATATTATGTCTAAAAGCGCTAAACTCAAAGGAATTTCGATCGCGAGTGCTCATCACATAAAAGCAGTTAATTTACCTATTTTGTGTAGGAACAATGCGATGGTGCATATGAAATTGTGATCCAAAGGCACAATGCGTCAGCATGCTTGAAGATTGCGATCGTAAGTCCTGCGATCGTGAGAAGATTCTTAAAAAGGTGGCCACATAAAGACCTCGCATCAAGGCGACAACATAATAAATCATGATGGGACGGAAAGCTGATAACAGCCAATTTTGAATTTAGTTGACAAGCCGTTAAAAGCCGCACTGTAGCAAGTACACTCAACTTTCGGTGACCATTAATTGACGCATCAGAGTAGGGGATCTAATGCCGCCCATCATTGCAATCATTAGCAAGAAAGGCTGCTTCACCTTTAAATCTAAAAATACCGAAGGCCACCAGTGTAAAAAGGAGCTAGTTAGTGAGAAAAAGTTAGTTAGTTAGTTAGTCTGTTCATGCTCATACTCATACATATACTTAAAGGACGGAGAAGAGCAAGGAGACGAGGAAGCCGAGATATTATTCCCAGACAGATCGAGAGACTGTCGAAAAGAAACACAAAGGAGAGAGGGCCACCATTTGTGAGAGCAAGAATACACATCTAGAACAGAGTTGAAGTGAAAAAGAGCAGTGTAAAAGGCCACAGGAAGCAAGATATTGTTTACCGGGCTTCTTATCTCTCAAATCCATTTGATATTTTGTATTCAATACTTTTTTTACAGAAATGGAAATCTCATTTCACTCTATGTTTAATCTCTCCATACCACGCTTGAGTAGCTAAATTTCTGAATGGGTTGAGAAGTACTTAGCTAGCATGACTTAAAATTTATATTTTATGCGATCATCTTGTTTTATGTATGCATCATTCATCATTTGGACATACTTGAGAGAGTAGTCTAAAGGTAGAATCTTGGCTTGAAAGAGTCAGATTAGAATCACATAAGCAAGAAATAGAAACTTAGACATAAGTTCTATTGCTAGTAACACATCGCATGCACCCTAGAAATAGGAGTGATTGTATGCGGTCATCTTGTTTTATGTGTGCATCATTTATCATCGCATAGTCAAGAGTAGAGGCTTAGAAATAAGTCCTATTGACTGTTTTGCATACACATCGCATGTGTCCTAGAAATAGGAATTATTGCATTCTGTATTGAGAAATGTAGTATTAATATTTGTGCATAGCATGATCGCATAACTTGTGCACAATCTTAGGAAATGTTAGCTAAACCCCTTCTCTGCCCCTTCATCGTACACTCATTGTAACTATACACTTTCATCAACTCTGTGTTCAACTCCATCGCATAGGAAAAACCTTAATCAAAACACCATCCATTTTATTTGTCTTTACTACTGCAATAGAATCAAAGTGTTTGTCGCATATCTACTTAGTAGTCCCTGTGTTAGACCCTGGAGTTACCAGGAAACCTAAGAAGGCTTATACTTGGGCCTTGTTAGGAAAACTTACATGATCACTGCATAACACATCACAATTTACACGCATCAAGTTTTTGGTGCCGTTGTCGGGGACTACAATATATATTGCACTAACAGCAAACCTCTTTGATTTTCTTTGCAGCTTTCGACCTCTGTGCATTGTCGTTCCTTCGGTAAGGGAAGAAGCAAGCGTCGCATGAGCGAAGGACACGCTCCTGAGCCCAATTACGACCTAGAGATTGAAAGAACATTTCGAATAAACCGAGAAAAGACGTCGAACAAGGAAGAACTCCCAGAATGGCTGAACAACCAAAAGAACGAGCCGCGAATGCAAAAACATAATGGAAAATCCTATCCTCCTGGCGAATGATTGCAATAGACCCATCCGAGATTATGCGTCATCTAACTTGTATGATTTCTCCCTAGGAATCATGAGGCCAACTTTGGATGGATCAAGGTTTGAGATGAAGCTGGTAATGTTACAAATGATTCAGATAGTAGGATAGTTTGGTGGACGGTGTGGTGAGGATCCGCACGCCTATCTCTGGAGCTTCATTGAAATTTGTAACACTTTTGTGTTCCTTAATATCTCCACTGAAGAAGTTCTTCTCACACTATTTCCATTTTCGTTATGCAATAAAGCAAGAAAATGGGCATACTCCCTCGAACCAAGAGAGATAACTTCATGGGAACAGGTTGTTGAGAAGTTTATGAAAAAGTATTTCCTTCCTACAGAGAATGCCAGAAGAAGGAAGTTAATCACAAATTTTGAACAAGAAGAAGACGAATCGCTCAGTGACGCGTGGGTGAGGTTTAAGAGATTAGTACGAGATTGCCCGCACAATGAATTGCCGGATTGCCTCTAGATGGAAATTTTCTACCATGGATTAAATCCTGCATCACAGATAGCTGCCAATACTGCAACAACAGGCGGTCTGCTAGATAAGACTTATGATGAGGCAAAGAACATCCTTGATCGCATATCGAAAAATCATGAGGATTGGCAAGAAAGCGATCAACGAGTAAAACCCAGAGAAGGTAACGCAAATAATGGTGCCATCGCATCTTTGCAAAATCAAATGAATGCAATGATAAATTTGTTACAGGACATTGCAATCAACAATCCTGGAGCCCAAAGAGGGCAAGTCAACGCAATAGAACAGACAAGCACTAGTTGTGCTACATGTGGAGAATCACATTCGATTGAAGAGTGTCCATGAAACCCGCAGTTAATCTACTTTCTCAAGAATAACCATTTTTCAAATACATACAACCCTGGGTGGAGAAACCACCCTAATTTTGCTTGGAAAAATAACTAATAACAAGGGTACCAACCTATGGCACAAAAAGAAGGCCCACAAGGATTTTTCCAATGAACTAACGGTCAACAACAACAACAAGCAAGTAGTCTCAAGCATCGCCATCATCCTCTTTGGATAACCTGTTAAAACAGTACATCGAAAAGAACGTGACAGTCTTCCAGAACCAGGTGACTTCCATCTGCAATCTAGAAATTCAAATAGGACAGATTGCGGGATAGTTGAAAAATAGACCGCAAGGGACCCTGTCGAGCTCAACTGAGCTCCCATGCAATCTGGGGAACACAGGGAAAGAACACTACCAAGCAGTCACCCTACAAGTGGAAAGACGACATCGGAAGTTAGGAAGGAGCTTAGTAGGACTGATCCAAATGCGATGGAATCAAAGAAACTGTTGACACAAAACGAGTCAGAAGAGCCTGCGATTATGGAACTTGAAGTTTCGACCACCTCAAAGCCTCCAGACCATGAAACAGTGAAAGTGCGACTACCGTCATTCCCGCAAAGACTGAAAAAGAAGCAAAACGACGAAGGTCAGTTTCATCGCTTCCTGGAAATATTGAAAAAACTACCCATCAATATCAGAAGCAATAGAGCAGATGCCAAAATATGCCATGTTTTTTAAGAATATGGTGTCGAAGAAAAGAAGCATAGGAAAATTCGCTACGGTGGCATTAACACAAGAGTCAAATATTATAATCCCACTGAAGATACGCGACCTGATAACTAGTAGAAATACAAGTTGTTACAGCTCAAATAAGTAAAACAATGAGGGAATGCGATTGTAAAATAAGCAATATCATGTCTAAAATCGTAAACTAAAAGGAATTGTGATCTCGAGCGCTAATCGCATAAAAGCAGTTAATTTACCTAGTTTGTGCAGGAACAATGCGATGGTGCATATGAAATTGCGATCCAAAGGCACAATGCATCAGCACGTTTGAAGATTGCGATCGCAAGTCATGTGATCGTAAGAAGAATCCTAAAAAGGTGGCCGCATAAAGAACTCGCATCAAAATGACAACATAATAAATCATGATGGGACGAAATTATGGCATGTGTCCTAGAAATAAGAATTATGGCATTCTGCATTGAGAAATGACGTGCTGTTATTTGTGTGTAGCATGATCGCATAACTTGTACCAAATCTTTGGAAATGTTAGCTAAACCCCTTCTCAACCCCTTCATCGCATATTCATTGTAACTCCACGCTTTTATCACTCTGTGTTCAACTCCGTCGCATAAGAAAAATCTATCTCAAACACTACCCACTTCATTTATTTATCACTGCAATAGAATTGAAGAGCCTGTTGCATATTTACTTAGTAGTCCCTGTGTTCGACCCTGGACTTACTAGGAAACCTAAGAAGACTAATACTTGGGCCTTGTCAGGAAAACTTGCATGTTCACCGCAAACTCAGACCATAACGCATCACAATTTATACCATCACGACCCAGACAACTTTACGATACCCTGCTCAATAGGAAGAATCTACATCGGTCAAGCATTATGCGATCTTGGGGCAAGCATAAATTTAATGCTGCTTTCAATCTTCAAACAATTGAATGTAGGACAGTTGACACCCACGATGGTGACTCTTCAGCTTGCAAACAGGTCCCTAGTACACCCTGAAGGAAAGTTGAAGGATGTCTTGGTTACAATCGATAAATTCATTCTACCCGCAGACTTCATCATTCTAGATTATGAGGCGGACAAAGATGTGTCAATCATATTGGGACGACCATTCCTATCTACTGGTCGTGCCTAAATAGATGTGCACAAAGGAAGATCACGATGAGTATCAATGGAAAGAAGCTCAAGTTTAATATTGTCAAAGCTATGAAGTTTCCAGAAGATGAGGGCCTATCCGAGTCTGACGATGAACACAGTTGTGATGAAGAGTTGGAGTCCGAAGAAGAAGGTGAAGGAGAGGATGCGACGACATCTATAGAAACCTGCCATGTAATAACGGAGACAGTGAACAATGACAAAAATTTGAATTTGAATAAAGAGAGAAAAACACAGAAACCTTCCTTAGAGCAACCACCCACCCTGGAGTTGAAAACTCTGCTAAATCATTTGAAGTACGTTTTTCTTGGCCAGAATGAAACCTTACCAGTAATAATATCCTCTGTGTTACCGGAAGAAAAAGAAAATGCGCTGCTCAGTATTCTGAGGAAATATATTAAAGCAATCGGATGGACGCCTTTGGATATCAAAGGAATTAGCCCAACATACTGCATGCACAAAATTCGG
The DNA here is from genome assembly GCF_009727055.1 of Benincasa hispida. Lineage (NCBI taxonomy): Eukaryota > Viridiplantae > Streptophyta > Magnoliopsida > Cucurbitales > Cucurbitaceae > Benincasa > Benincasa hispida. The sequence continues at coordinate 61,156,574 of NC_052353.1, forward strand.
CTTAAAGAAAACCAGAAAGGCTCTATCGACTCTCAACGCAGACTTAACCTTGCGATGAAGAAGGTTGTTAAAAAAGAGATCATGAAATGGTTAGATGCCGACATCATATACCCTATCACAGATAGCATGTGGGTTAGCCCCGTGCAATGCATTCCCAAGAAGGGCGAAATGACAGTAATCCCGAATGCAAACAAGAAGTTAATCCCCATGAGGATCGTCACTGGCTGGCAGATTTGTATGGACTACCGGAAGCTCAATGCGTCAACGAAGAAAGATCAATTCCCTTTACCTTTCATTGATCATATGCTAGACCGAATAGTAGAGAATGACTACTTTTGTTTTCTTGATGGGTATGCGGGCTACAACCAGATAATTATTGCACCAGAAGACCAAGAAAAGACCACATTCACCTGCCCATATGGAATGTTCGCTTTTCGCCGCATGCCATTTGGATTATGCAATGCGTCGAGCATATTTCAGAGGTGTATGATGGCCATCTTCTCCGAGTATCTCAAGTCTCAGTGGAAATCTTTATGGATAATTTCTCAGTTTATGGGCAAACGTATGAAGTCTGTCTAAAAAACTTGGAGAGGATACTAAAAAGATGCGAAGAGACCAATCTGGTGCTGAATTGGCAGAAATGCCATTTCATGGTTAAAGAAGGAATTGTGCTCAGGCACATGGTTTCAAAGGAGGGGCTAGAGGTGGATAAAGCAAAAATTGAGGCCATTGAAAAACTTCTACCTCCAGCAAATGTGAAGGCTTTATGAAGTTTCTTAGGACTGCAGGGTTTTACCGATGATTTGTGAAGGACTTCTCTAAAATAGCTCGATTGTTGAGTGTGTTGCTAGAGGCTGACAGAACTTTTAACTTTTATTCATAATGCCTCAACGCAATCAAAGTACTGAAGGACGCATTGATTACAACGCCTATTTTGATCGCATCTGGCTGGACAAAGCCATTCGAACTGATGTTCGATGCCAGTGGTTATACAATGGGGGCAGTATTAGCACAGAAGGAAAAGACAATGTTACATCCCATCGCATATGCGAGCAGAACATTGAACTCTGTCCAGGCGAACTACACCATCACAGAGAAGGAGCTTCTAGCGGTAATCTTTGTGATTGAAAAATTTCAATCTTGCTTATTGGGATCCAAATTATAGTTCACACCCACCACTCGACAATAAGATATTTAATGACCAAAAAAGATGCAAAGCTGAGGCTAATCTGATGGGTTCTCCTGCTCCAAGAATTTAATATGGAGATAATTGACCGCAAGGAATCGAAGAACCAGGTCGCTGACCACTTATCGAGATTAGAGAATCTTGAAGTGGACCGCATTTAGTCGAAGGTGAAAAAATCCTTCCCGGACGAACAGTTGCTTAAAATTGAGGAACTATCTTGGTATGCAGATATTGTCAATTTCTTAGTCTGTAAACAATTTTCGGAAAATTACACATCCCACCAAAAGAAGCGACTCATTTATAAATGTAAATCCTATTACTGGGACGAGCTGAATCTTTACAGAAGGGGACCTGACCAGATCTTGCGACTATGTGTGCTAGAGACTGCTTTTCAGCGCATACTTTTTCAATGCCATGACTCACCCTATGGCGGACATTTCGGGGGATAGCACACAACAACAAAAGTTTTACAAAGCGGGTATTATTGGCCAACTCCATTTAAGGATGCGCGAAACTATTCTACGAAATGCGATAAGTGCCAACGCATTGGAAATATTTAAGAGAAAAATGCGATGCCAATGAACATCAGATTGGAATAGGAACTTTTCGACGTTTGGGGCATAGACTTCATGGGGACCATTTCCACTATCAAATGGTCACAAATATATTCTGTTGGCCATCAATTATGTCTCCAAGTGGATTGAAGCGGTATCATGCATCACAAATGATGCAATAACAGTCTCCAAATTCTTGCAGAGAAACATCTTCACTCGTTTTAGCATCCCACGTGCCATAATAAGTGATGAAGGAACCCACTTTGTCAATCGTATCATTAATAAACTGCTGCTCAAATACAGTGTCCATCACAAGATCGCCACCGCATATCACCCCTCAGACAAACGAACAAGCCGAGGTTTCTAATAGAGAAATCAAGCTGATTTTAGAAAAGGTGGTGAATCCCTCACGAAAGGACTGACCCATGAAGTTTGACGATGCCTTGTGGGCATATAGGACTGCTTATAAAACACCCATAGGTCTGTCCACGTATTCGTTGGTGTTTGGGAAGGCATGTCATCTGCCGCTGGAATTAGAGCATAAGGCACTGTGGGCAGTAAAGAAGCTTAACTTTGATTTGAAGACCGCAGGGGAGGAGAGGAAACTTCAGTTACTCGAGCTGGAAGAATGGAGAATTCAGGCGTATGAAAATGCCAAGATCTACAAAGAATGTACAAAGCGTTGGCATGACAAGCGACTGTGTGAAAAGAATCTCCAGGTTGGTCAGAAGATCTTGCTATTCAACTCTAGGCTACGGCTCTTTCCGGGAAAATTGAAATCGCACTTATCCAGACCATTCATAATTAAAGAAGTATTCCCGCACGGTACAGTGGAATTAACAAATGAAGAAGGGACCATCACATTTTAGGTAAATGGACAAATTGTCAAGATGTATCATGGAGGAGATATTCAACGCGAGAAAACCTCCGTGGACCTAAGGAATCCAGAATGAAGAAGAAACATGTAGTCCCTACGTTGATGAGCAACACACACTTATCAGGGACGAATCTTTTTTTGAGTATCTTTTTGACATTTTTCTTTCATTAATTTATCTTACTTTTTGCATAACCACTACTCTTTAGAATTACCAACTCTTTCTCATACTTTTTATCCTCTCTATATTTAGCACTGATTGTAGCAAACGATTGGATGGAGAAATGCGATAACCTCAAACAAGCGACTGGTTCGATCAGCCTATCGCAATCAAGGAATCAGCCCACCGCAAGAAAGGATGTGATCAGAAATGATGCGGGCGACAGAGCAAATTTGAGGGTTGTGTCTTTCCTTGACTCATTTATTTCAATTTTTCACTTCTTGCATCTCATTTTAATATTGCTAAATTCTACTATCACATCCTCTTTAGTTGGACTCAATCTTGAAATTATGATTACTTTATTTAGTCACCACATTTGTCACCTACCAATTATGACTTCAATGATGAAATTCATGCCTTTATTTCTTACTGCATGTACTAGAGTCAAATTAATTTCAAAAAAATCAATTCATGAAACATTTCTAAAATTTTGCGGTCCATCAGCTTTCGTTCAAAACGATTTTCATGGAATTTTCTAAGTTCATCGCATGAGTTATTTCGTCTCTCAACAATGGAGACATTGCTGTGTGTAAATTTAGGGGTGCTAGCATTTTTAGCCTTGTTACTTTTAGAAATTCAAAAAAAAAAAAATTATTATATAACATTTAGATCGGATCTTGCTCATAGTTGGATGTTCGCATGACACTCGTGGGGACAAACCAAAATGAAGGTGGGAATCATGATCAACGCATAAACCAAGTGATCGCAACTCCACTGCCAAATAAAAAAATAGACATGAGTTTTGACTGAGAAAGACCGCCTTGCTCGTAGTTGGATGTCCGCATGACACCCATGGGGGCAAGCCAAAATGAAGGTTGGGCACTCAGATCAGCGCAAGGTCACAAAAAGAACATCTGAATCGCGCAAGGGTAAAAATCACTTGGAACACCTCAGTTGGAGAAAGTTGGAAATAAATCATACGATGCCCTGAAAACGAGTAAATTTTTTTTGAAGGTTAAACTTGCGGTCTCTAAAGAGTAGAAATATTTTAAGAAAAGATCAGGATAGAAATTAAGAAGGCATTGGTTCATGAAATTTGAATAAGGCACCTTTCGAGAAGTCTAGGTAGGGTAAAGGCGATTGACTTTTTAAAGAAAGTCTTTAGTTTATGCTTGAGGACAAGCATTGTTTTAAATTTGGGGGTGTGAAAATTGGTAGAAATACGAGTTATTACAGCTCAAATAAGTAAAACAATGAGAGAATGCGATGGTAAAAATAAGCAATATCATATCCAAAAGCGCTAAACTGAAAGGAATTGCGATCGCGAGCGCTCGTCACATAAAAGCAGTTAATTTACCTATTTTATGCAAGAACAATGTGATGGCGCATATAAAATTGCGATCCAAAGGCACAATGCATCAGCACGCTTGAAGATTGCGATCGCAAATCATGCGATCGTGAGAAGATTCTTAAAAAGGTGGCCGTATAAAGACCTCGCATCAAGGCGACAACATAATAAATCATGATGGGATTGAAAGTTAATAACGGTCGATTCTGAATTTAGTTGACAAGCCGTTGAAAGCCGCACTGTAGTAAGTACACTCAACTTTCGGTGACCATTAATCGACGCATCAGAGTAGGGGAATTAATGTCGCTCATCATTGCAATCATTTGCAAGAAAGGCTTCTTCACCTTGAAATCTATAAATACCGAAGGCCAAAAGTGTAAAAAGAAGCTAGTCAGTGAGAATAAGTTAGTTAATTAGTCAGTCTGTTCACGCATATACTCATACATATACTTAGAGGACGGAGAAGAGCAAGAAGACGAGGAATCCAAGAGATTATTACCGGAGAGATCGAGAGATTGCCAGAAAGCAACACAAAGAAGAGAGGGCCAACACTTGTGAGAGCAAGAATACACATCTAGAACAGAGTTGGAGTGAAAAAGAGCAGTGTAAAACGCCACGAGAAGCAAGACATTGCTTATCGGGCTTTTTATCTCTCAAATCCATTTGATATTTTGTATTCAATACTTTATTTACAGAAAATGGAAATGTCATTTCAATCTATGTTTAATCTCTCTATACCACGCATGAGTAGCTAAATTTCTAAATGGGTTGAGAAGTACTTAGCTAGCATGACTTAAGATTTACATTTTATACGATCATCTTGTCTTATGCATGCATCATTCATCATGGACATACTTGAGAGAGTAGTCCAAAGGTAGAATCTTAGCTTGAAAGAGTTAAATTAGATCGCATACGCAAGAAATAGAAACTTAGACATAAGTTCTATTGCTATTAACACATCGCATGCACCCTAGAAATAGGAGTGATTGTATGCAGTCACCTTGTTTTATGTGTGTATCATTTATCATCGCATAAGAAAGAGTAGAGGCTTAGAAATAAGTCCTATCGACTATTTCGCATACCCATCGCATGTGTCCTAGAAATAGGAATTATGGCATTCTGCATTGAGAAATGACGTGCTGTTATTTGTGTGTAACATGATCGCATAACTTGTGCCCAATCTTAGGAAATGTTAGCTAAACCCCTTCTCAACCCTTTAGTCGCATATTCATCATAACTCCACACTTTTATCACTCTGTGTTCAACTCCGTTGCATTGAGAAGCACTGGACATAACATTGAGTGCATAGCTTGATTGCATAATCCACTTAGTTGTTCAGGAAGTGTTAAATTCACGTTAGCAAAAAATCCCTGTGTGCGACCCTGGTCTCACCAAGACTTTGGTTGAATTTGCACTTGGGTTCGACCAGATAAAACTAAGCATTAAACCACAAATAGTCTTATCAATCCATTGCATGTTACTAACACATCAAGTTTTTGGTGCCGTTCCTGGGGATTGTGGTAACTAAGTGTGTCAAAACTATCCTATTGATCTTTACCGACCTCGACTTTTCTGGAGTATTGTACCTTGACTGCAAGAAAGGCGCAAGCGCTATATGAGCAAAGGAAATACTCTCGAGCTTGTATACGACTCAGAAATAGAGAGAGAACTTTTCGCATAAGACAGAGAGCCAAAAGGTGAAGATGACAAAATAGAGCTCATAGGATGGCCGAACAGCAGAACCACCTGTGGAATATGGAGAGGAAAATAAATCACAATGAAGCACTTGCCAAACTTTACCAAGTTTTTGTGGCTAAATGATCGCAATAGACCCATCAGGGACTTTGTGTCACCAACTTGTATGATTTCTCTCCAAGAATCATATAACCAACCTTGAATAGAACAAGATTTGAAATGAAGCCCGTAATGCTTCAAGTGATTCAAGCGACCGGTCAATTCGGGGGAAGAAGTGTTGAAGATCCCCACGCTCACCTGAGAAGTTTTATTGAAATATGCAACAACTTTGTATTTCGAAACATCACACCAGAGGAAGTATGACTTACATTATTCCCATTTTCACTATGCGAGGAAGTTAGAAAATGGACATACTTGCTTGAACCAGGGAAGATAACTTCATAGGAACAAGTAGTAGAGACGTTTATGAAAAAGTATTTCCCACCGACAGAAAATGTAAAGAGAAGAAGGCTAATTATAAACTTTTAGCAAGGAGAATCAGAAACGCTCAACAATGCGTGGGCGAGATTCAAAAGATTTGTTAGGGATTTTCCATATAATGGGCTTCTTAAATGTCTCCAAATAGAAATATTTTATTATGGTTTGAACTCAGGATCATACACCATTGGGAATATTTCCACAACAGGAGGGCTACTGGATAGGACATATATTGTGGCCAAGAATATTTTGGATTGAATCTCGAAGAATCACAAAGATTGGCAGGAAAATGAGTATGGGTCTAGAACTGGCTCGTAGTTGGATGTTCGCATGACACCTGTGAGGGCAAGCTAAAACGAAGGCAAGAATCGTGATCAACGCAAAGCATAAATGATCACAACTCCTTTGCCATAAAAAAACAAGGCATGAGTTAATTTGACTTATAATTGGATGTCCGAATGACACCTGTGGGGGTAAGCCAAAACAAGGTCAGATGGATCAGTGCTAGATCACCGTAAAAAAAAAAAAAAAAAGCCAGTAGAGATTCATTTTTTATTTTTTTGTTCAAAACTTCCATTTCTGAAATATGAAATTGTCTTAGAAATGAGTAGAGGATTTTTGAAGATTAAGCCTGCAGTTTCTCAAGGTTAGAAATAAATTTAGAAGATAAAGGAATAAAACTTTAGAAAGTTTTGGTCTAGCAAATTGGGTTAGGCACTTTGAGAGGTCTAGGCATCCCATGAAGGCGATCAAAGTACTAAGAAATAATAAGTATATGCTCGAGGACAAACATTGTTTTAAATTTGGGGGTGTGATAACTTGTAAGAAATACAAGTTACTGTATATCTTCTATATAAAAATAAGAGAAAGACATGAAGTTTTGACATTCTTTACTAAAGAATTTATACAAAAAATGGAGTATGCGATCGCACACTCTCAATATCCAACATATCTAAATTTTGGACTGATATTGCTATCTTTGTGCAGAATACCTTTTAGCACAACCAGATGAATGCACGACCGCATAAGCCAGTACCCACCGACGAGATCAAGCAAGAACTGCCAGAAAAGCGGATGATCGCATTGCTATAAATGATGAGGCTTGATATGACATGGGCGGTGGGAGTCAAATCACAGACTACGTTGGTAGCTGGCAAGAGAACTTTGTGAAAATTCAATGAACCGTTTACACGTTGCAGACAGTGTGACATGATATGGAATTTAATGTGCCCCATCAGTGCAATCATGAGAAAAATAAGATAAAATAAAGAATAAAAGCATCTCGAACGCCTATAAATACCCATGCAATTTTCATGCAAAAAGAACAATAATGGGAGACGTGAAAATTCTGAGAGGAAACTCTGCTAAAAAACCTTCCTATATTTCCATAAAAATTCCCTACTGAGAGCTTAGGATTCCCGTGAGAGAGGAAGAGGATACCATTGTTTAATGTTTTAAGTGAAGCAACTGTCAAAGGAGCTGTAGGGAGCAAGGAATTGTAGACCACGACTTGATTCTATACCCTTTTCTTTTCCTTTGTGTATTTGTATTGTACTTTTTTTATTGACAAATTCAGACTTTTCAATATGAATACATGTTCATCTTATCTTTTATCCATCTTTTCCATCAATATCATGCATAACTAAATTGCTAAATGGGTTGAGAACTGTACAGCTGACACTACTAAACAACAAGAGAATTAGGTGATCAACTTGTCTCATGCATGCTTATATGACCTGCTTGAATCAATTGAGAGATTGTTCTAAGTAAATTTAACCGAAGTTTGAAAAATCATATATTTGGATTGATAACGGGCAGAAATGCACGTTATCATGGTACTAAATTCTTAAACAATGTTGGATTGCGTTGATGACATATGTTAAATTGCGTCTATTAAGCATAAATCTATAATATTGCGGTCGCATGCATCCAACGCATTAGAACAGTTGATCTTTACATTTTTGGGCGGAAAATGCGTTAACACAATGCAGAGATTGCGATCATAGGAATACATTGGTCGAGCGCAACTTCACCACAAGACTTTGCGTTGATCGTGCTCGCAAACATTAGCCCAAGTCACCGCAAATTGGTCAGCGCAACACGATGGGCGCATCCAGGTGAAAGGACGATTAAGATTGATGGGATAGAAAGCTGACGACAGTCGGATCCAAATTAAGTTGACAGCCGATAACGGTCACAAAGTATATCCAGCTGTATCGGTGACAATTATCTGGCGCATCAGTCAGGAATTAAAGTTGTCCTATCTGTACAACTGGGAGAGAGAAGCCACCTTTCACAATACTAGAGTGCATTCTTCAAAGAGGGGGTTAAGCAGTCGCTTATTTCATCATTTTACAAGTTCGCGTCTCTGTCCATAGTCTTCTTTCATTTTAAGGCGGACGCGAGGAAGAAGGTGTTCCGATAGATCATTCTGGCAAGCTTGGGAAAGCACTGTAAGCTCCAAGATAGAGAGAGAGCCGACGCCTGCGAAAGCGGGAATATTTGTATATCAGAATAGAGATTCAGTGTAAAAAACCTCGGTCAGCAAGGAATTGCTACCAGGCTCTCTACCTTTATTTTCCATTATCATTTTGTACTCAATTCAGTTATATGAATGGAACGTCTTTCTCTATATCTGTTCACTTTCTGTAATTCACGCATGAGTAGCTAAAACAGTTGAATGGGTTGAGAAGCATTTAGCTAGCACAACTAGGGAATCTTCATTCTTTGTGATTATCTTGTTTATGTATGATTCATTCGTCTATTAGAGATACTCGAGAGGGTAGTCTAAGGACAAGATCTAGACTTGGGAAGGTTAGGTCAGAATCTAGGTTTGGAAGAACCAGATTATAACACATAAACGAGAGATAGGCGCTTAGGAATGAGCACTATTTTTTATTAACACATCGCATGAATCTCAGCAATAAGATATGATTGTATGCGGTCACCTTGCCTTCATGAATTTGCATCAACGCATAGGACAAGAGTAGAGACTTAGGGATAAGCTCTATGGACATTTTGCATTCAACACATACGTCCTAGACTTAGGGGCATCGCATTTACGTTGGGAAATGACTTACTGTGCATGGTTGTAACATGATTGCAAAGTTTGACGCATTCCTGAGTAATGTTAGCTAAAGATCTTCTCAACCCATTCATCGCATACTAATTGCATCTATCAACGCAACTCCCTTTCTCAAATCTGCCACCTTTATTTACTCCTTTTTCATCAACGCAACAACACACCCACACTTATTATTTACTTGGTTACCACAAAGTTTTCATAAACATTATCAACGCAACTATTTTCACAAGTCCCTATGTTCGATCCTGGACTTACCAGGAAACTCAGAGGAATTTACACTTGAATTCCACTGGGGAAGCTTGAGTGCACAACGTAATCCATCAACACATATCATCCATATTTCCACTTAATAAAATAACGTATCAAGTATCTCATAAAACAAGAGAAGATATTTCTTTGAAATAAGTATATCCTCTGCACATTGCACTCATCACATGCCTCTTAGAAATAAGATAATGTGGCTAGATACACTGAAAAGTGTTGGACGTAACATTGAGTAGATCACTTGATCGCATAATCCACTTTGTTGTTTAGGAAGTGTTAGTGATAATTCTTCTCAACCCTTTCATCATATATCTGTCATTAAATTCACAATGTTTCATTTAGACATAATTTTCATCACATAGTACTTAGATTCAAAATAGCTTATTCACTCAACCATTTTGAACATTTTAATTTGCACTAGATCATATCTTTAGTTTCATCGCATGTTAGCAAGCAATCCCTACGTTCAACCCTGAACTCACCAGGACTCTAGTTGAATTTGCACTTGATTTCGACCAGATAAAACTAAACGTTAAACCACAATAGTCTTATCAATCCATCACATGTTACTAACGCATCACTGAATCCACCATGGAAGCGGAGTATGTAGTTGCATGTGAAGTAGAAAAAGAAGAATTATGGCTTAGAAAGTTCTTGACCGATTTGGAAGTGGTTCCAAATATGCATCTACCTATCACACTCTATTGTGATAATAGTGGAGCAATTGCAAATTTAAAAGAATTGAGAAGCGATAAGCACGAGAAACACATCGAGCGCAAGTACCATCTAATCAAGGAGATAGTACACTGAGGAGACATGATCATCACGCAAATAGCCTTAGAAGACAATTTAGCTGATCCATTTACAAAGGCCCTCATAGCTAAAGTGTTTGAGGGTCACCTAGTCGGACTAGGACTATGAGATAGATAAATTTAGGGTAAGTGGGAGAATTAATAAGTATCTGATGCCCTAGTTTATTGTATTTGTATTTATTCTCTCATACTCAATATTGTGTATATTTGTATATATATAAACCCATTGGAGTTTTAGTCCAAGTGGGAGTTTGTTAAGTTGTATGTCCTAAAACTCGCAGTTTGTAATATGAAACATATTCTATTTGCAATAAAGATGTTCTCGAGGTTCATTCAATGAAGTTGTTATTGAATATGTAAATTGCACTTGTAAAACCTAAATTCGATAAACTAATAAATCCTTGGCTGTAGCATGAATACTTAAAACCTTATGTGGAGTCATAAAAGAGGATCAGGTTTGAGTATATAGCCAAAATGGTCTATAAGTATAAGGATAGAGTTAGATATCTTATCCTGGGGACACTATGGATGCGACCTGCTTTGTATTTGGTACAAACAATGTGATCCTGAAATCGTTCATGTCATGCGAGTGAGGGCATCCTATGCTAAAGATGTTTGCATAAGCCAGACCACGAAATAGGTCACTTTTCTTTATAACTTCGTTTACTATGAAAACTAACTATTTCAAACTGATGACCTAAGGTAACTCGATCTCAATCTTGAGCTAATTATGAACTCCTATTTATTCGAGATTATTCGTCAATCTACATGGGTAAAAGTGACTCAACAAGCCTCTCATTTTAGCGGTAAGACCTAGTAGATAGCTGAATACATAGTCCTGCAAGATGGAATTCACTCCTACCTGTATTAGGATTAGTAGATAGGCTATTTTCTCAAGTACTGACTCATAGTCTTGAACAAGCCCCCCTTCTCTATGACTGAGAGAGATACGACTCATTAGTAGAACTATAAACCAATTGTTTATTAGTGGATCAATGGAGACTTAAAAAGCAAGATGTATTACAGGGGTAAAACAGTAATTTTGACCCAACTGTTAATAAGAACAACCTATGAAGGATTGACTTACTGATTATGGTTAAATCAAGTAGACAGAAATATATCTACAGTGAGAAGAGTACAACTACTGGGCTTTAGTGGAATGACAAGGTAGTTAACAAAAGTTGATTAATTCGGTTAAAAGAGTTTAGTCAATTAATCTCAGATCGTTGGAGTTCATGATTTATAGGTCCATTAGATCTCCCTACTAGCTCATAAACGACCTAAACCTTCGAATAGCGTGATGAGAAAATTTAAAACGTTTAAATTCGATTTAAGGAAATTATTAATTATATACGATATAATTAGACATTTGATTATCGAATTAAACGAATTTGGAGAGTTGGAGAATATTAAATATGATTTAAATATTAATTAGGTGAATAGGGTTTCATGTTTGAAATATGTGTTTTTATTAATTTAATATTTGATATTAAATTAATTTAATTAATTAAATAATTTAATTGATTATTAAGAATTAGTTTTAGTTAAAATTAATTATAGAATTTAATTTATTTAAATATTTTATTGAATTACTATTCTCTAAAATTAAAATTCATTTTAAAATTTGAAATTTAGATTTTCAAATTAAATTATTTTTTTAAACAAAAATCAATAAAAAATGGATTGAACAAAATTAGTGGGAAATTCCAACTTATTCCACTAAAAATACTACCTAACTATCCACCCAAATGGGTTGTGTTTTGGTGTCAAGCTGATGAGCAATATGATTGCATGATGTTATTGAATAAAAATGGAATTCAATCAGCTGAGAAAGGGATTCATGCATTGAAGAAGTTCTGAAAATTTTGAGGAAGAAGTGTTCTTCAACTCTTTGACACCAAAATCTCTCCAAAATTCTCTCAATTTCATTTTCATTTTGGATCCCATGGTCCAATCTAAGGGTCAAGAAAATAGTGGGGAAGATCTTGTGGTGGTCTACAAGATGTTGGAGAGGAGATTCAAACTCGAGGTGAAGAAATTTGAAGAATTCTTCAAAGGTAATTTCTGAAACCCTATTTTTTTTTGGTAATGCCATTCCATGATTGTTTGATAAAATCGATGTAGTTAGAGTTCTTAAAATCCTAGATTGCTTCTGTATATTGATTGTCTACACCAACACATAGCTCAATTGGAATACAAGTGAGTTAATAACTATGAGATATGTTATTCAAATCTCCCTACCCCAAACTGTTCTAAAAAAAAGAACACAATTATTTTTTAAAAATTAAATTGTTAACTTCGGCGGATCCATATAGGGGCCCGGGGCATATCCCCCATCCCCCAGGCAAAACAGAGAGAATCTTTACCTTCCCATTTTGCCCCTTATTTTTAACAAAAGGACTATTATGCCCTAATATAATGTGATTAGTTATTATTTACAGCTATTCAACGTATTTCAACGTAAATCAAGGAAAATATTCAATTTTCAGGATGCATCCACAATATTAGCAATGATAACCTCATATACAGAAGGCATATCAAGTTTAAGCTTTCACCACGTGATCAATATTTATGTAAGTGATTATCAAACTCATACATTAAAGTCAGAAATTACATCATCTTTCTCAACTTCAGAAGCGATGTTTACTACTTTCATTTTTTTTTTCAATTTCAATAGCAATTTGCCTCTCTATTTTGGCAGTAATGTTTGTTTTTTTTCCTTGAAAAATTAACCAAGATTGGTGGGTTTTTCATGTGAAAAGATGTCTCAAAAAAGAGCATGTTCATAAACAAATGTATTGTTCTTATTCCATTTGCATCAAGATGGAGGTGGTTTTTTTTCAATTTTGATAGCAATATTTGTCATTTTATTTTGGTAGCAATGTTTGATTTTTTTTTTTTTTTTTTTTTTTTAAAAAAAATTAATCAAGAATGTGAGTTTTTTCCACATAAAATGTTTCCAAAGGGAGCATGCTTATGAACAAAGATAAGTTATTCTTATTCCATTTTCATCAAAATAAGGGTTGTCTTTTTTAATTTTGATAGCAATATTTGTCATTTTGTTTTATAAGCTATGTTTGATTTTATTTGCCATTTTATTTTGGGAGAAACGTTGGATTTTTCCTTTTGAAAAACTAACCAAGATTAGTAAGTCTTTCATTGGAAAAAGTCACCAAAAAAGAGTGCTCATGAACAAAGGTATGAGAGGTTTTTTTTCTCTAATTATGCTTCATTCTCTTTTAAACTTTTTAGTAACTCATCAGATTTCTTTTAGCATTCTTATTTGGCATGAAAATGGGAAAGGGAGATGAGGAAATTAAACTCATGCGAATGAAGAAGTAAAATCTCAGGCTAATGCATGTTTCTTTTTTCTTTCTTTCTTTCTTTTTTTTTTCCTTCTTCTCTCTCTCTCTCTCTCTCTCAACATGGGTGGTACTTCTTTCTTCTTTATCTCATCCATCATACAATCTTGGTTTGTTATACCCAATTTTTATTATCCTAATTTTGTTTTCTTAATTGCAATGTATTTAGATTCAGAAACCCATTTCAGTAAATTTCATTTAATTTAATAGATTACTTAATCTTTACCAACTTTGTTTTACCCCATTTTTTTGTTATTTTTAAACTGCTTTATTAATTTACAATTATATTTAAGTATGAAACTCATTTACACAATAATATTGAAGTAACTAAAAATTTTGAATTTTTTAATATTTATTGAATTATTTGGGTAGGCAATATGAAATAAATTGGTAGTCAATAATTTCTAATAAAAAAAGATTAAAAATAAAATCTTTTGAATTTAGTTTCTACCAATTTATTAAGTATGAAATAATTTTAAAAGTTTGTAAAGTTTAGAAGTTAGCATAAATGTAATAAAAGAGATTAGAATAAAGTAAAATATTATTATATCTCAATATTTTTGTTACTATAATATCCTAAAGGGAGATTTTCAAAAATAGAAAAATAAGAAAAACTATTTACACAAAATAATAAAATTTAATCTTCTTTGATAGAGATTAATAGAAGTTTATCAATGTCTATTAGTGATAGAAACTAATAGAACTCTATCATTGATACTATGTGATAGATGCTAATAGTAGTCTATCAGTATTTTGTTTTTTGTTATTTTTGTAAATAGTTGACATTTTTTTTATCTGTCAAATTTTCCTTATCCTCCTAAATCTACATATGAATTAATCCTTAATTATTCATTTTTCATATATTAAAATTATTAAAATAATTTAATAATTAATAATAAATTAACAAGTGTGAATGTCCACTTTAACCCTCTTACTTTAATTTAATTATTAAGGATCGACATAAAAGAATGGGCATATAATCATTTAACCAATCAAGGTTCATGGGCCTATCAGAATTTCTTAATGTATGCTATTTTAAAAATTCTATCAAGAGTTTATCTAAAAATATATATACTCTTAATTCATAAATTTTGACATGTGAAAATTAAACCTAAATATTTAAAATAAATATACATTAAAGGCACATGACTAGTCAAATTATTCAAAATATAATAAAAAATCTCAAAATTGTAATTTAATTTCCACATCTTGAGATATACTTTCAGTGACACATAAAATATGTTGCTGAAAGCCAAAACACGTCACTAAAAGTATTATCAATGTTCACACGTACGTCGCTATGGATGTCATGGTAATCTTGTAGTTGAAAGTTTTAGTGACTACTCACTGCACCCCATTAAAATGTGACTTTTATTGATGCTAACGTTACTAAAAGCATACTTTTAGCAACACACTTTTTTTCACTATTTGTGTTATACAATAACGTGATAAGTTTACCTCTTAAAGTTAAGTTTTAGTAACGTATAAGACTATTGCTAAATGTGGATTTTGGTTATTGCAAGCATCTTTTGCGATATAGATAAGCGTTAGTAAAATATATATTTTCACTATAAATTGCAAAATACTTTTCTTTATAAAAATTTGATTTACTGACTTTATATAAAACGTCGCTAAAATTATTCTATTAGTTAAAAAATAATATCCAATTTAATATCTAAATTTGTTATAAAATTTAAATTGTAATAATCTTTTGAATAAATTAAGAGTCGACTAATCATTTTATATTCAAACAAAAAAGTATATATGAAGATACATATTTCCAACATTAACACTATCAATGAAACAAAATGAAATATAACAACTTGTTCACAAGTTTGCATGACAAGTTATTCAAACAAAATAAGTACCAACACTAGCTATCATTAGTTTACATAACAAAAATTCCAATGTAAGGTTTTTGAAGTACAGGAGGTCAATTTGAAACAAGAGTACAAAATACCATCCCAAATTCTTTTCATTTCCATCTAAATTGAATTCTTTGAAATCCTGTACTTGAGACCATCGAGATATAAAATCTGGCAAATAAAAAAATGAAATATGTGAGCAATAATAAAGAATTGAAATAGAGTACATAAATACATTCATGAAAATAAAGAAATAAAATACGTAAAGAAAAACAACTAAGAAACATTCCTGAAAGTTATAATCCAAATATCAAAATCAAATAAACATGGCAAACTAAACAAAACTCATTAACATAGAAACAAAAATCTCAATGGAAATCACAAGAACTAACTTATGACTACCATAACTGCAGGATGATCATAGTAATACCTCTAACACTTTAGAATAAACTAGAATTTTAAGAAAATGAATATTACCTTTTAAAAAGCACGTCGTGGTAGTTTGAACTCCACTTGTGCTTCTATAATAATTGTAAAATTTCCTAGACAACAAGAATAAGGTTTGAGAGGCCAAACTTTAGTTAAAAAAATCTTAATCAAAATACAATAATGTTAAGGAGAGTTGATATTCTTACCATAACAAAGTCTTAAAGGCTCACCTCCAAGCAGTGACGGTCAACCACGATTCTCGGTCCAAATTTCATAGCATTCCAACATTGAAATTAATATATTACATTAGAATAAACTAAACTTTTAAGATAAACATCTCATAAATATTACCTTGTAATTATTATTGTAACATAAAGAATAGAGACAAAAAATGAAGTCGTAGTCAGTTTATCGTTGTCGCCTCTTTATGTTTTGTTTGTTGTAACCACCAGAACTTCTTCCATTGAAAATGAGAGCTTGTATAAAAGGAAAATAATGAGAGAGTAACGAGTATGAGAGAGCAAGAGCATTCATTCTGTAAAGAAGTTTAAAGAAGAAGTAATAAAAGATACCCTCCCTTTTTGCATAGTGAACGTAGGCCTTTGATTGTATTCTTTCTTTCTCAACGATCGTCTAGCTTTTTCTTAAGTATTGTGTACACGATCGTTTAGTTACTCTTGCATCGTTTACACGATCATCTAGTTCCACTTTGCATCATCTATACGATTGTATAGTTCTTTGGCTATTGTTTATACGATCGTCCAGTTCCATACAATTATCACCTACACGATCATCTAGTACTTCTTAGTATCATCTACAAAATTTAACTATCGTTTAGTTCCTTAGAGCTTTGTCTACACGATTGAGCTCTCATACAGGTAAATGATTGAAGAGTTTTGAAGCCAAAAGGATATAGTCTTTCCTGAGTCTTGAAGTGAGGTAGACCGTTTATGCTTGAGTAGTTTATGGTTGCAAAGAAGAAAATTATAGTTAATCTGAGGTCACAAGTGGTATCAGAGCTCAGAGAACAACTCAAGAAAGATCCAAGATTTGAATTCTTGCAAACAAAGATTCAGACAAGTCAATCTTGAAATTCAAGAATGGCTACAACCAGGTATGAAATTGAAAAGTTTGATGGAAAGACGGACTTTGAATTGTGAAAAGCTAAGTTCAAGGCTGTCTTGGGGCAATAGAAGGCACTTCTGGCCACCATAGACCCAATGAAATACCCTGAAACAATCATAGATGCAGAAAAAGAGACAATAGAGGTAAATGCCTATACCTATGGAACTATTGTTTTGAATGTTACAGATAGTGTTCTGAAGATAGTTGACTAACAAACTGCTTATGATCTCTGGAACAAATTAAACGAGAGTTATCTCAACAAAGATTTGCCTAATAAAGCTTTCTTGAGGGAAAGGATTTTCACATATAAGATGGATGCTGCAACATCCCTTATTGAAAGTTTGAACGAATTCAAGAGACTGTTATCAGAATTCAGATCAATAGGAGACAACATTTGGGAAAAAAATGAGGCATTTATCCTACTAAACTCCCCACCAGACTTGTTTAAGGATGTTAAAAGAACAATGAAGTATGGTTGAGAAAGAATCACTACAGAAGCAATTATTTCAGCAATCAGAGATAGAGTACTAGAACTACAGATGAGCAAGAAAGATCAACAAGGAGGAGAATGTTTGTTTTCAAAAAGGAAAACAAAGAACAATGGGAAGGGCAAGTAGAATAGGGGTGACAAGTCTAAAATCAAGTGTCATTTTTGCCACAAACTTGGACACATGAAGAAAGACTGTTATGCCTTGAAGAAAAAGTTGAACCAACAGAACAAAGGAGGAAAACTGGCAGAGGCAACTGTGGGGGAAAATTCCCTTGTGTATTCAGATGCCTTGCCAGTAACTAAAGAGTGTGGTGATTAGAATTCTTTGGAGACTCAAGATTGAGTGATAGATTCTGGTTGTTCAGTCCATATGACACCATCTAAAGGGTGGTTTTGTACTTACAAGAAGTGGGATGGAAGGCTGATTTACACGAAAAATAATAATACTTTCAGGACGGTTGGCATTGGATCTGTTTCCATGAAGTTACAAGATGGTTCAGTGAAGCTAATCAGGAACGTGAGGCATGTTCCTACATTGAAGAGAAATCTTCTATCATTGGGGATGTTTGACTCCAATGGTTGAGATAATCAAAGACTCAAAGGTGGTATTGGTGGCTACTAAAGTTAATGGCTTGTATGTCATTAAAGATGTGCAAATGGCACAGTCAGCCTTGATGGCTACAAATGAAGATCCTATAGAGGATGAGCTATGACATAAAAGGCTATCTCATATTAGTGTGAAAGGGTTGCAATTCTTTCCAAACAAGGGATACTTCCTAAAGGGGTTGGAGACAGCTTGAAGTTTTGTGAACATTGCATCATTGGCAAGACAACTTAGCAAGGCTTTCCTAAAGGACAACATACTACCAAGGCGATACTTGAATATGTGCATTTTGACCTATGGGGGCTAGCTCACTCTCCTTCACTAAGTGGAGCAAGGTATTTCCTTTCTTTTCTTGATGATTATTCAAGAAAGAGTTAGGTTTATTTTCTAAAAACATGTTCGTCGAAAAAGAGGAGAGGAAAAATTTATTTGTCTTATGCTATGCGTTAATCTCCGTGCGTCGACGATCATGCATTGGACTAGAAAATATGCAATATGCGTTAAGCACGTATGCGTCGATGATTATAGTCAATTTATCGTTGTCGCCACTTTCTGTTTTGTTTGTTGAAAATGAATGAGAGGAAAAGAATGAGAATGAGAGCCTGTATAAAAGGAAAAGAATGAAATTGCACTCGTCTTTTGATATGTGTTAATCTCAAGGATCGCTACTACAAATAGTACTACACCCTTGATCGTGAAATATCGATTGCTGCGTCAATGGTCATGTGTTCGACTGGAGAATATGCAATATGCGTTAAGGGTGTATGCGATGACCATGCATTCTTGTCACAAGTTTTCTTGCTTTCTCGCCAAGCATAACGGGAACGTAAGTTTCTCGGAATGATCAAAGGTTGAATACAGGGACTTGTAACTAAATGATGCTTGGGAAGTGATGCGTTTGAGGCGATGAATAAAAGTAAAAAAAAAAAAAAAAAAAGAGAAGTTAATGGATTATGCGCTACTCCTACTCCTAACTAAATATATTGAGCAATGGAAGTTTGACTATGAGAATTGGAAGAGATACGACAAATGTTAACGCATAATAAAGTGAATGAAGGAACAGAATTATGGAGGGAATAAATTCACCGTATCATTATGCTTGGTTGCTAGAATAATCCTAGCTCGCCATACTAACACATCGCACACCTCTCGATGGTCAGCCGCATGCTTATTTCTTCATAATGCATGGTTGCGTTGACCATAAGATCACTCCTATCTCTAGGAACACTGCTTACTTTACTTTAGTGTGTTCCACTACTTACCCTCTTGAGCAGTTGGTTGTAGCTAATCAGCTCATAGACAAGCATTGCAATAGGCTCACACCAAACAAAGAGGATTAACTCACTATACTCGTGCAATGTACATCTCTCGGTGGTTTGCTACATATGTCATATCTCTAGGCCGCATGATTGAGTATGTGATTCTTGTAATTAGCACTTAACTCAACGATGAAGGTAAACGATAATAAAGAAAAAGAAGATGATGAAGATGGTGCTTGAAGGAACTAATGAGATGTATTGATTACAAAATGTATTAATGTCTTAAGCCAAAATATAATACAATACAAAAATAAGAGGAGAGCTTGAGAGTTAGATGTAAACAATCTCTTGCTTTTCATCCGAAGTGCGTCAAGGCTATCGGTGGTGCCATGGATGAGTGGTGAAGGCATCTCTCTCTCTATCTCTGGCGAAGCTCCGGTTGTCACTCGGAAGGGCTTGTGGAAGTGAAGAATTCTTAAAGAAGGTCTTGCTCATGCTCTCATTTGTGATCACAAGAATTTTCCTAAGACAGAAACTTGGATGGTTTGAAGTTAAGCTCCAAGGCTCTATTTAAACGCCGACAGCATTGATCATCTCATTCTGACTCACTGCTACTTCTGTCGCGGTATGGAAAATGTAAACATCATCTTATCTTGTTGAGACTTCCGAGGTATGCGTTCATGCTCTTTTCTCTTGAAGTGTTAACGCATTCCATCCACCTTGCGATCAACCTTCTATCACAATTATCATTATGTGGACGCAACATTCCATGCGATGAACTAATTTTCATTAAGATCAACGCATGCGTCAGCCTTGCGGCGGTCTGGGATCAACGCATACAATCAATTCCTGCATTAGCTGCAAAAATAGATACTTTGATGCAGAATAATGCATGATATAGTGTTAGTGAGGATTTTCAGTGCTGGTCGACACAAGCACACTTTTCCATATGAATTCTTGGTATTATTGATAAATATTCTGCTTATTAGCCCTCATAATTCTAAGTAAGAGTACAATAGCTTGTATTTCTACAAGCTATCACACCCTAAAATTTAGAATCATGCTTGTCCTCAAGCATGTCTTATACTTAGGAAATTCAAAACTTACCCCCTGACATTTCCTTTGCGTTGACCAACTTTTCATAATATAATTCACTTGCACCTCTAACCTTGGCAGCAACACTCTCCTCAAACTTAGCCACTTCTTCTAAGAGATATTTTCTAAATTTAATTTTGGCAAGCCTTTACTCAAAATCTTTTTTTACTCATTGCCGACAACTTTTCTTTTAGCTTTTTACAATGCGTTCGTTTAATACGATTCAAAATTTTTGCGATTCATTATTAGATTAAGGTGTTAGACTTGGTTACGCTCTTCGTTTTGGCTTGCCCCCACGGGTGTCATGTAGGCATCCAACTTCCGTTGCGTGAAAATCTTGTCTTAGCTAATTTGGGTTGTGCCAGGCAGAGGAGTTGGTATTATGCGTTGATTCTGGTCACCTACTTTCGTTTTAGCTTACCTGCACAGGTGTCATGCGAAGTATCCAATTACGGGTAAGTACCTTTCACAACTTTAACTCTTATCCGTTTGAGTTTCCCCTTTGCGCTGACAGTGGAGCTTTTATTATGATTTTTTTTTTAATAATCATCGCAATGTTTAGAATGGACGCATTTTCCCGGACCACTTCCACCCTTAAATTTAGAGAGTGGCAGGGTCCTTGCCAAGAAGCTAAAAACAAACTCGTTTAAAAATGCGGTAAAATAGGTTTGCACATAATAAAACTTAAGACTGTCAAACTTTGAAGAAGCTACTAAAGCGAGGTGAGTCATGCGACGTTTAGTTAGTGGATGTGGTGAATTTACATAAATATCATCATGGATGCCAATCTATCAATGCAAAAGAAAGCAAGCGGACAAAAGAGAATTTCAGAAGGATAACACATAAAAGATAACAAGAAAAGAAACCTACGAGCAGAATATCAATTGCGTCAATACTCAGAACTCATGCGGAGGAAATAGCCATGTGTTGAATGATGGAGAAGATTCTTCTTTCGAAACAATGCACCGAGAGGAAATTATTATCGCACCCATAAGAAGCGAATGCACACCACATCCAAGAAAGCAATCGTAAATCCAAAAAGATAATAGTCAAATAAATAAACTAAAGAATTAACTAGGAAAGCAAAGTAAATATAGAGTAGAAGACGTCCCTGGAGAAATTGGAGTGAAGTCACTGCAAGGATTCTTCCATGTAGGAGATTGAACTCGACTGTTTAGGCCAAGGAACTCGTTCTCCTGACCATCGGAGCTTCCAGCATTCGTTGGCCGCATGGTGGTTAACATGCTCCTAAGACTGCTTTTAGTTTGTGTGATAGATAGCCTTTCGATCTTAGGGTCAATATTGAATTTCGGCGCATCACCTTCACTCAGATATCGTTTGCAACTTGGTCGCACAAGCTACAATATGCCCAAGACTAAAGGGTGCCTACGAAAACACAATATTTAACAAACTATTAGCTGCCAAGTCCCCATCAATGGCTTCAAAAACCTGTTCGAAGAAAAAGGACATGGAAAATGCACTCGTCTTTTGATATGCGTTAATCTCTATGCATCGATGGTCATGCGTTGGACTGAAAAATATGCAATATGCGTTAAGCGTGTATGCGATAACCATACGTTCTTGTCACAAGTTTTCTTGCTTTATCGCCAAGTATAACGAGAACGCAAGTTTCTTGGAATGATCCGAGGTTGAACACAGATACTTGTAACTAAATAATGCTTGGGAAGTGATGCGTTTAAGCGATGAATAAAAGTAAAAAGAAAAGAGAAGTTAATGGATTATGCACTACTGTTACTCCTAACTAAACAGATTGAGCAATGGAAGTTTGACTGTGAGAATTGGAAGAGATGCGGCAAATATTAATGCATAATAAAGTGAATGAAGGAACAAAATTGTGGAGGGAATAAATTCACCGCATCATTATGCTTGGTTGGTAGAGTAATCCTAGCTCGACACTAATGCATCGCACACCTTTCAGTGGTCAGCCGCATGCTTATATCTCTATAACGCATGGTTGCGTTGAGCATAAGATCGCTCCTATCTCTAGGAACACTGTTTACTTTGCTTTAGTGTGTTCCACTACTTACCCTCTTGGGTAGTTGGTTGTAACTAATCAGCTCATAGACAAGCATTGCAATAGCCTCACACCAAACAAAGAGAATTAACTCACTATAATCATGCAACGCACACCTCTCGGTGGTTTGCTACATGCGTCATATCTCTAGGCTGCATGATTGAGTATGTGATTCTTGTAATTAACACTTAACTCAGCGATGAAGGTAAACGATGATAAAGAAAAAGAAGATGATGAAGATGGTGCTTGAAGGAACTAATGAGATGTATTGATTACAAAATGTATTAATGTCTTAAGCAAAAATATAATACAATGCAGAGATAAGAGGAGAGGTTGGGAGTTAGATGTAAGCAATCTCTTGTTTTCCATCCGAAGTGTGTCAAGGCTATCGGTGGTGCCATAGATGAGTGGTAAAGACGTCTCTCTCGAGCTATATCTCCGACGAAGCTTCAGTCGTCACTCGGAAGGGCTTGTAGAAGTGAAAAATTCTGAAAGAAGGTCTTGCTCATGCTCTCATCTATGATCACAAGAATCTGCCTAAAACAGAAATTCAGATGGTTTGAAGTTAAGCTCCAAGGCTCCATTTATAAAGTTCAAATGCCGACAGCATTGATCATCCCATTCTGACTCACTGCTACTTCTGTCGCGGTATGAGAAATGTCAACATCACCTTATCTTGTTGATACTCCCGAGGTATGCGTTCATGCTCGTTTGTCCTGAAATGTCAACGCATTCCACCCACCTTACAATCAACCTTCTATCACGATTATCATTTTGTGGATGCAGCATTCCATGTGACGAATTAGTCTTCATGAAGATCAATACATGCGGTCAACCTTGCAGCAGTCTGGGATCAACGCATATGATTAATTCCTGCATTAGCTGCAAAAATAGACACTTTGATGTAGAATAATGCATGATATAGGGTTAGTGAGAATTTTCGATGCTGGTTGACGCAAGCTCACTTTTCCATATGAATTCTTAGTATTATTGACACATATTCTACTTATTAACCCTCATAATTCTAAGTATAATTCTACAGTAGCTTGTATTTCTACAAGTTATCAATGTACTTTCTCCACTTGTCAACCAAAGACAATAGCTAAGAACATGAAACTATGAACAAAAACTTATTAACAAAACTATTTATAAGTCACATGTTTCAATATCAAAATCAAAGACAGATTATCCCAAAAACTTTTTGTAAGTCTCATGAACTAAAAAAAAAAATCAGTAGAAACCATAAGCCTCTCAATGGAGGCCATAAACATAAAAATAAAACTAAGATTAACTTGCCTCGGATAAAAACAAATCCACATTAGTTTACCCATATCGTTGAACAACAACCTTGCATTCCTAGCTCATGACTCCTTTAGCCCCCAACAACGTGATTGATCATGGCTATAATTGTCTAAAAGAGAAAAGCTAACATTGGGAGTTAGTAGCCATTTAACACGAGTACAAAGTCCATGACTAGAGTTTTGCTCAATCATGGTTACTTTTGAATCAAAGGCTAAAAGATCTTTATGTACAAGAATGTAAAAATATATTTATACAAAGCCCCAAACTGAAACCTGAATTTTAGACTAACAAACATTCAGATGCATTAGACATTTTATTTTAATAAGAAAAATAAAAGAGGAAAAGACTAGTTTCACCTCCTTTGGGTTCAAACAAGCGAGAACCACTCTAAACAATAACTTATCAACTCAAGCAACTAAGATTGTTAAAAGGAAGAGAAAAATTAATAACAACTCCTTACATGATTTATCAAACAAACAAACAATTAAACGAAGTTATCAAACATAAATACCTTAACATAACATCAAATAGAACAAACTCAACAAGTTTATGTTTTGCACAAGCAAGAAATACCTTTAAAAGTTATCAATTGAAGCAACTAATGTTGTCTAAAGAAGAGAAAAGACTAATAACAGTTCTTAGTTATATTCTAAGATGATTTATTAAACACGAACAATTAAACAATTTATCAATACAATTACACTTTTTACTTTTACAGTATGTGGTTGAAAGACCCACAATCTCAACTAACCTTCATATTTTCTTAGAAAATGCAGCAAAATATGTCCAATGTCCAATGTAATCTTTCTATCTTCTTCCAAATCCCTTAGAATCAAAATTTAGCATCACACACCAAACTTGAACCTAAAAAAAAAACTTGATTATATTGTTAGTATGTATATATATATTTATATTTAATTATAAGAGTCCTCAATAATAGAACAAACAAAAATAACAATATTATATTCAAAACAACATTAAAAGACATGGCTCCAATGACTAAACTCAACAATGTAATGTCATTCATGAACTAAGCTATAGTTACTGTACTTGTAAGATAGCCATTACACTTCAATTATGCCAAGTTAACATAAATTAGTAAATTAAATCAACTTCTACACTTTTCAACATTCAAATTAATTTGAAACCATGCCTGACACACACTGCATTCTCTTTATAATAGAAACACAATAGGAAAAAATAAAATAAAAAGTTCTACTTGATGGACTTGATGAGAGGGAGGGGAAAACAATCAGTCGTCTGCAAAACCTATATCGTTTATAGCAAAATCATAAAACGACTCATTTCAAATAATTTCGACTCAAAATCATAAATCTATCAAATTTTAACAATTCAAATTATTCATCATAGACGTACATACACAATTTCGACCCATTTCAAACAAAAATCAAGTAAGAGAAAGCGATCAAGAAGAAGCAGAACCTTGACATTTAGATGAGGGGAATCGAGCAGGGGAAGAATAATCATGGAAGCCATTATTAATTAGGTTAAGATTCTCATTACTACAACCTCTAATTGTTCCGAAATTCATGAGAAGATTGATAAATTGCAAATGCTTTTTGTAGTTCATTAAGAGAG
This sequence comes from Benincasa hispida, assembly GCF_009727055.1. Classification (NCBI taxonomy): domain Eukaryota; kingdom Viridiplantae; phylum Streptophyta; class Magnoliopsida; order Cucurbitales; family Cucurbitaceae; genus Benincasa; species Benincasa hispida. Next base: position 61,182,194 of record NC_052353.1, read on the forward strand.
TTTCTACAAATCTTTACAAACATGAAAAGGATTTTGAGTTACCTGCTATTGAGAGAGGTAGAGGTATCAAGAGGGAAGGGCGAGAGAAAACTTGCATATGGGAGGAGTGAAGGATGAAGGGAAAAATCGAACATGAGTGACACCATACCACGTTACTAAAAGTTTTTTATGTTTAATGGCGCAAGTTCACGTCGCAAAATCTTTTCGTATTGCTAATTTAGACTGTATTACCAGTAATAATTTTTTATGACATTTTTTCTAACATGTTGTAAGTTGTCTTTTATACTACTATAAAATTGGGTTTTAATGTCGGTATAAAACTAACATTATAAGAGTAAAATGTAAGTTAAAAACCTACATTGAAGATTGTGTTATAAAAGGTCTTTAATATTGGTTTACCAAAATTTCAATATCAATATCTTCAATGTCGGTTGAAAACCAACATTATACACCATATTCAATGTCGGTTGAAAACCAACATTGTACACCATCTTCTATGTCGGGTATTTACCAATTTTTTTTCAATAAGTGTTCCATATTTTTTCTAATGTCTCATTTTTTAAAATGTCCAATCCATTTTTAATGTTGGTTAAAAAGTTAAAAACCAACATTAAACATCTTCTTTTATGTCAGGAAATGTCTATCATCGTATTTTATCAAAAAATAGAAAAAAAAAATTATTTGTTGTAATACATGTCTATTATAATAAATGCATGTTTACTGTTCTGCGTGACAAACCAACAATATTTCTCTTCCACTTATAAATACCTAAAATATAACAATAGACATAACAATACACTCTATAAAAATATAGAGGAGGGAGTCACAATTTAATCATTGATAAAATAAATCACCTATCCAGTAAATCAAGTTAGGGATTTCTACAATACGTGGTGACATTGATGAAATGATTTCTACTCTTGCGTCAAAGAATGTTGGAAGGAAAGTAAATAAAGGTTGAGCTTCTTGATCATAAATTTACATACAGAGGAGAGCCAAAATGTAGTATACAACAATTTGCCCTCGGTTCAAGTTCACCTACCTCCAAGAAGTCAGCTTGAAGCATACTGTACTCGAGGAGAAGAGAGTCTGCATAAAAGAAACGGGGAGATTTCCTCAATGATTAAAGTTCAATTCTAGGTCTGTATATCACAATTTGCCCATGGAACTCCATAGAATGATACTGTCATGAGAAAAAAAAAAAACCAAAAACTTATCTAAAGCAATCGAATTCCATAATGGAGTGGAATGATACTCTGTTATGAATCACACTTCTCTATTTTATCTAGTTTTCAATCCACACTCCTACGATTAAAAATAGTTTTTGAATTCACCCTCCGATTTATTTTTCACTTGCGGTGAATACCAGTCACATTAACGAAAATTAACAGAAGGGTATAATCCTTACATTCGTAAACTACATGAATGTTCAAACCATTTTTAAAACTGAGGGCATAATCGGTCAAAAAGATAAATCACAATAGTAGTGTAATTAGTACAAATCATCTCTTTAAGCAAAGAACAATTGAGATTTGAATTACTTTGTAAATATTTACGTTTACAAATATGAAATTTTTATGGTAACATAAACTGACATGTCATATACTAAGCTAATACCTATTTGGTAACCATTTTGTTTTTTAAAATTAAGCTTAGAAACATTACTTTCGCCTATGAGTTTCTTTGTTTGATTATTCACTTTCCTCTAATGTCTTAAAAAACCCAACTAAATTTTGAAAACTAAAAGAAGCGATTTTCAAAAACTTGCATTTATTCTTAGAATTTAACTAAGAATTCAAGTGTTCCTTCAAGAAATGTGAGAACCATAATAAGAGAAAACGAACATAAATTTCAAAAATAGAAAACTAAAAATAAATTTATTATCAAGAGGAGCCTAAATTTAGTAGTTCTTAATTTCAGGAAGTAGATCTAACTGATTGTTTGGTAAAGACTAACCAGCCAAGGAGATTGACAGATTCCTATAATCGTTAATAAATCTATGAAAAATGTAATAGGATGACTCGTCATTTGATATGTGGATATTAAATAGAAAGCACCGACAACAACCGTTACAACAAAAATACCAACAACAAGTAAACAACTAAGGCACACAATAGTTGGTAACCCAGTTTGGTGATAAACACCTACATCTGGGGGTAGAATGCCCAGGAAAGATAATCCACTAATATTAGAGAGTTAAGCAGTTTACAACATAGCACTTATATGTAAATACACCAACTACTACAGTGGCTTATGTAGAGCTTAACTCACACGTCATCTAGGCTCCAGATAACTTGTAGAAATACAAGTTATTGTAGTCTTTTCGTTTAGAATAAGGAAGGTAGGAAAGAAGATTATGCGTCGATCATGCTTAGAATTCAGGCTAAACATCAAGTTTGTGCCAACGTACTTAAAAAGTAACCCTGACCACATTTCATGAGAAGATTGCACCAAAAGTGTTTATTTTGCAAATTACCACAAGGAGTCGGCAAGCGTTAATCTTCAAGGAGCAAGCAAGCGGTCGCATGCCTCGGGATCTCTGAAACTTTCCCCGCGGATCTTCGGCCAAACTTCCAGAATGTCGACCATGAGTGTAGTGCTGACATTCTTATCTACCGCATTAGGTGACAGCGGTCAATCAGAGTGGGAATCCCAACAAAGAACAGTGCATGGTTGATGCATAGAATTATGATGCGATGGTGTGAATATGCGATGATGTGTGTTATGCGATGATCATTCAATTTTTTCTAACAAAGCCCGAAAATCAGCCTTCTTAGGTTTCTTGGTAAGTCCAGGGTCGAACACAGGGACTACTAAATAGATATGCGGTAGACTCTTTGATTCTATTTCAGTGGTAAAAAAGAAGTAGATAGTGTTTTGATTTAAATTTCCTATGCGACGAAGTTGAACGCGGAGTAATGAAAGTGTAGAGTTATAATAAGTATGCGATGAAGGGGTTGAGAAGGGGTATTCCGGGTTTTTCAGCTTCACGGAGGCCTTTTCTGGCTGGAAATCATCTCTGCAATATGCCTCAACTCGCTTTCCATTAACCTTAAATGTCCGACTACCATCCTCAGTGATCAGCTCCACCGCACCATGTGGAAATATTTCTTTAATGATGAAGGGTCCAGACTAGTGTGATTTTAATTTTCCCGGGAAGAGCCGCAGTCATGAATGGAAGAGTAAGACTTTTGCCCGACTTGGAGGTTCTTACCGCATACGCATTTGTCATGCCAGCACTTGGTGTGCTCCTTATAAATCTTCGCATTTTTATATGCATTAATCCTCCATTCTTCTATCTCGACCAGTTGCATTTTTCGCACTTCTCCTGCTTTCTTCAAATCAAAGTTCAGCTTCTTTACGGTTCACAGTGCCTTATATTCCAGCTCCAAAGGCAAATGACACGCTTTACCAAATACAAATGCATATGGGGACATACCTATGGGTGTTTTAAATGCGGTCCGGTATGCCCATAACGCATCATCAAACTTTGTTGCCCAATCCGTTCTTGAAGGCCTTACTACCTTCTCAAGTATCAGCTTAATTTCTCAATTGGACACCTCAGGCTGACCATTCGTTTGCGAATGGTATGTGGTGGCCACTCTGTGGAGAATGTTGTATTTGTACAACAACTCCTTGAATTGCGATTGACAAAATGGGATCCTTCATCACTTACGATGGCAGAGGAGTGTCAAAATGAGTGAAAATATTTTTCTTCAGGAACTGGGGGACTACTGCCACATCACTTGTGGCGCATGCTATTGCCTCTACCCACTTGGAGACATAATCGACGGCTAATAAAATATATTGTTTACAATTCAAAGGAAGGAATGGTCCCATGAAATAAATCCCCCATACGTCGAACAATTCAAGCTCCAAGATAGTGTCCATTTGCATTGCATGTTTCCATGAAATGTTACCTGTGTGTTGGCATTGATTACACTTCATTGTGTAGTCCGCTGTGCCCTTGAACAATGTAGGCCAAATGAATCCACTCTGTAAGACTTTGGTTGCGGTGTCTGCCCACCAAAGTGCCCACCATATGATGAGTCGTGACATTACGATAATATGCGTTGTTGAGCAGCATTTGGTACGCATAATAAAAAAATCTGGTCTGCCCCTCTTTTATATAGATTCAGCTCATCCCAATAATAATGTCTACATTCATGGTTGAGCTTCTTCTGTTGGTGGTAGGTGTAATCTTTAGGAAATTGCTCACAAACCAAATAATTGTCTGCATACCAGGGAAATTCTTCTATATGGAACAACTGCTCATCCGGGAATATGACACTCACCTCAGACTCTTTGCAGTCAACCTCAGGATTTTCTAGTCTAGACAAGTGATCCGCAACTTGATTCTCTGTCGCCTTTCGGTCAGTTATTTCTATATCAAATTCTTGAAGGAGGAGAACCCATCTGATCAATCTCGGTTTTGCGTCCTTCTTTGTCATTAAGTATTTGATCGCTGAGTGATCAGTGTGGATGAGTACCTTTGTTCCCAACAGATATGCCCAAAATTTTTCCAGCACAAAAATTACCACCAAGAGCTCTTTCTCTATGGTGGTATAATTTGTTTGAGCAGGGTTTAATGTTTTACTCGGTGCAAGATTGTTTTTCTCTTTTACGCTAAAGTTGCTTCCATCGCATACCCACTTGCATCACACATTATTTCAAATGGAAGTGTTCAGTCCAGTGCAATCAATATGGGTGTGGTAATCAACGCATTTTTCAAAACTCTGAATGCATTGAGGCAGTTGTTGTCAAACTCAAATTTTCTGTCAGCCTCTAACAACGCACTCAGTGGTCGTGCTATTTTAGAAAAGTCTTTGACAAATCGTCTGTAGAATCCAACGTGCCCCAAGAAGCTTCGTACAACCTTCACGCTAGTTAGAGGTGGAATTTTTTCAATTGCTTCAATTTTTGCTTTGTCCACCTTCAACCCATCCCAAGAGACCTTATGTCCCAACACTATGCCTTCTTCACCATGAAATGACATTTTTCCCAGTTGAGCACCAGATTCGTCTCTTCACATCTTTTCAGTATCTTCTCCAAATTGGCTAAACAGACTTCATAATTGTTCCCATAAATAGAGAAGTTATCCATAAATATTTCCACAGAGTCCTCAAGATAATTTGAAAAGATGACCATCATGCACCTTTGGAACGTGCTTAGCGCATTGTAGAGGCCAAACGGCATGCGGTGAAAAGCAAATGTCCAATATGGGCAGGTGAATGTAGCCTCGTCTTGATCTTCTAGAGCTATCATAATTTGGTTGTATCCGGCATAACCGTCCATGAAGCAGTAAAAATCATTTCCAGCTAGATGGTCTAGCATTTGGTTGATGAATGGCAGAGGGAAATGATCTTTCTTTGTGGCCGCATTCAGCTTGCGGTAGTCCATGCAAATGTGTCATTCAGTGATAGTCCTTTGCGGTATTAATTCGTTGTGTTCATTCGAGACTACTGTCATGTCGCTGTTCTTCGGCACACACTACATGTGGCTGACCTATGTGCTATCTGCTATGGGATAGATAATGCCCGCATCTAGCCATTTAATGATCTTCTTCTTGACGACCTCCTTCATCGTAGGGTTGAGTTTGCATTGATGTTCAATTGTTGCTTTGTGGTCATCTTCAAGACGAATGTGGTGCATGTAGTACGTAGGGCTAATTCCTCTAATGTCGACGAGCATCCAGCCAATTGCTCACACATGCTTCCTTAGAATGCTCATCAATGCATTCTCTTGGTCTTCGTTGAACGCAGAGGAAATGATAACTGACATCTTCTCATTTTGCCCCAAAAAATGCGTACTTTAAATGGGTTGGTAGGGTCTTCAATTCAAGTGTTGGTGGCTCCACTAGGGAAGGTTGCGTTGTTTTTCTTTCTTCTTTGTCTGTTGGCTACTTCTTGCTTTGCGATCATTTTTTCTTCCTTTCTTGTTTTTGTTATAATCACATTGCAGGCAGTAATGGATGCCCTGGCATCCTCTTCTTCATTCTCTTCATCAAACTTTTCTTCTTCAATCGAATTCTGGTCATCATTTGAATCATACTGGTCTTCTTCATCTGGAAACTTCATGGCACGAATTATGTTAAACTTGAGCTTTTGTCCGTTGATACTCAAAGTGATTTCCCCTTTATGCACATCAATTTGAGCACGACCCATTGATAGAACAGTCACCCCAAAATGATGGGCACATCTTTGCCGGCCTCGTAGTCTAAAATGATGAAATCGGCTGGCAGGATAAATTTGTCAATGGTTATCAGCACATCCTTCACCTTTCCCTCTGGATGCACCAGAGATTTGTCGGCCAGTTGGAGAGTCACTGTTGTGGGCACAAATTTTCCCACATTCAATTGTCTAAAGATTGACAGAGGCATCAAATTTATGCTGGCTCCCAGGTCATATAGGGCTTGCTCGATGTATAGTCCTCCTATGGAGCATGGTATAGTAAAGCTCCCAGGATCGCTCATCTTCAATGGAATAATTGTTTTTGAACTTTGCGTTAATGCCACCGTGGCAAATTTTTCAGCTCCCCTCTTTTTAGTTACCATATCCTTTAGAAACTTGGTGTAGGCAGGCATCTCTTTAATCGCTTCACTGAAAGGAATGTTAACATGTAATTGCTTTAACATAGATAAGAAGCGTTGATATTGTACCTCTTCGTTCTTTTTCTTCTTTAGTCTCTGCGGGAAAGAGGGTAACTGAACTTTCACGGTTCCCGTCTCAGTTGGCTTTGAGGTCGACGCAACCTCTGGTCCTACCGATTCTTTTTCTCTTTCTTCTTCTTGCATCACCGCAACTTCAGATTCTGCCACAATGGAAGCTGTCCGACTAAGCTCCTTCTTTTCTCCCTCCATAGGTTTCCCACTTTGCAATGTCACAGCCTGACATTGCTCTTTACCTGATCCCCCCGGGTTGTGTGGAAGTTCAGTTTAACTTGGCAGAGCCCCTTGCGGTCTACTTTTCAACTCACTNGCCCCTTGCGGTCTACTTTTCAACTCACTCGTAATCTGGCCCATCTGTAATTTTAGATTACGGATGAACGTAGCCCGACTTTGAAGCACCGCTTCGTTTTTCTCTATATATTCCTTCAGTAGGCTTTCCAAAGAAGAGGATTGCGGTGGTTGTGAGCTACTTGCTTGGTTGCTCGTTTGACCGTTGTTGCGTGGAAAGAATCCTGATGGCCCTTCTTTCTGCACCACAGATTGAAAATTCTGTTGTTGATTCTTCCAAGCAAAATTTGGGTGGTTCCTCCACCCGGGGTTATAGGTATTCGGAAAAGGGTTATTCTTTACAAAGTAGACAGGTTGTGGATTTTGCGGGCAATCTTCCATCGCATGCCCATCACTGCAAGTCGCACACCTTGCGATGTTTTGACTGATTGCGTTGATTTGCCTAGTTTGCGGTGTTGGGCTGCTGATTGCAATTCCTTGGATTAAATTCATCATTGCGTTCATCTGGTTTTGTAGTGAAGCAATAGCACCATTATTTGCATCAGTGTCTTTGAATCTCAATCTCTGGTCACTCTCTCTCCAATCTTCATGGTTCTTAGAGATGCGATCCAAGATATTCTTCACCTCGTCATATATTTTATCAAGCAGACCACCAGCGGCTGCCACATTGGAAGCGTTCTATGAAGCCGGATTCAAACCATGATAGAAAATCGCCATTTGAAGGCGGTCTGGCAACCCATTGTGTAGACAGTCCCGGACCAACCTCTTAAACCTCGCCCAAGCATCACTGAGCAATTCGTCCATGTCTTGTTCAAAACTGGTGATAAGTTTCCTTCATCTGGCGTTCTCAGTAGGTGGAAAATACTTCTTCATAAATTTCTCCACGACCTGTTCCTAAGAAGTGATCTCTCCCAGCTCGAGAGAAAACGCCCATTTCTTAGCCTGATCACAGAGAGAAAATGGGAACAACGTTAGTTGAACTTCTTCAGCAGAGATGTTCGAGAACACAAAAGTATTGCAAATTTCAATAAAGCTTTGGAGGTGAGTGTGCGGGTCCTCGCCATGCTTTCCTTCGAATTGACCTGCAGTCTAGATCATCTGCAGCATCACTGGTTTCATTTCGAATCTGCTTCCGTCGAGGGCAGGCCTCATGATTCCTGGAGAGAAATCATAGAGGTTTGGCGATGCATAGTCCCTAATGGGTCTATTGTGATCATTTGCCAACAGGATTGGATTCACCATGACATTGTTATCATTTAATGCTCCATTTCTAGTTTGCTCCGCCGTCTCTTCTTTATCTGACTATGGTTGGTATTGGCGGTTTCTTAGTCTCCTTTTAAATGTCCTCTCAATCTCCGGGTCGTAATTCGCCAGAGATTGAGAGTCTGCAAAGAAATCAGAAAAATTACCGTTAGCACTATTTTGCCGAAGTCCCAAGCAACGGTGCCAAAAACTTGATGCTTGATTTTATGAAGTGGAAATGTGGATGATATACGTTGATGAAATTGAGTTTTGCACTCAAGTTTCCCCAACGGAATCCAAGTGTAAATTCCTCTGAGTTTCCTGGTAAGTCTAGGGTCGAACACAGGGACTTGTGAAAACAGATTGCTTTGGTAATTTTTATGAAAACCATTGTTGGTTTGTTGTTAATTGGGTTAATGAGAAAATAAACAAATGTGGCGGATTTGAGAAAAGTTAGTTGTGAGAAAGATGTAATGAGTATGCGATGAACGGGTTGAGGATTTCTTTAGCTTGCGTTACTTAGGAATGCGTTAGACTATGCAATCATGTTACAACCATGCACAGAAAGTCATTTTCCAATGCAAATGCGATGCTCCTAAGTCTAGGACGTATGTGTTAAATGCAAGAGTATCCATAGAACTTATCCCTAAGTCACTACTCTTGTCCTATGCGATGATGCAGAAAGCATAAAAGCAAGGTGACCGCATACAATCATATCCTATCTCTAAGATGCATGCGATGCGTTGATAACAAATAGTGCTCATTCCTAAGCTCCTATCTCTTGATTATGTGTTCTAACCTGGCTCTTCCGAGCCTAGATTCTAACCTGACCTTCCCAAGTCTAGATCTTGTCCTTAGACTACCCTCCCGAGTATCTCTAATGGACGAATGAAGCATATATAATACAAGATAATCACATAGCATGAAGATTCCCTAGTATTGCTAGCTAAATGCTTCTCAACCTATTCAACTGGTTTAGCTACTCATGCCTACATAACAGAGAGTGAACAGGTATAGAGAAGGAAATTCCATTTTTATAAATGAGTTTGAGTACGAAATAACAATGGAAGTTAAAGGTAGAGACCCTGGTAGCAATTCCTTGTTGATCGAGGCTTTTACACTAAAATCTCTATTCGGTTCTAAAGATGTTCCTGCTCCTGCAAGCGTCGGCCCTCTCTCTATCCTTGAAGCTTTCGGCGCTCTCCCAAGCTTACCGGACGATCTGCCGACACAACCTCCTTCCTCACGTCTGCCTTAAAATGAAAGAAAACTATGAACAAAGACGTGTGTATGAACTTCGAACTAAAGAATGATGAACTGATCAACCCCTTTTCTGAAGGCTGCCCTTGGTATTTATAGATGTCCAAGGTGAACGACGGCTTCCCTCTCATGGTTGTACAGATGGAATGGCTTTAATTCCTAACTGATATGCCGAATATTTGTCACCGAAAAGCTAAATGTACTTGTGATCGTTATCGGCTGTCAACTTAATTCGGATTCTACTGTCATCAGCTTTCTGTCCCATTTCGATTAATTAGTCTTTCACCCAGACGCGCCCACCATGTTGCACTGACCAAGTTGCTGCGATCCTTCTCGGGCGAATGTTTGCAAACACAATCATCGCAAAGCCTTGCGGTGAAGTTGTGCTCGACCAATGATTTTCTATGATCACAATTCTTGTATTGCGTCAACGCAGATTCTGCACAAAAATACAAAAATCAACTGTTTCAATGTGATGAACGCATGCGACCGCAATATTATGAAATTGATGCTTAATGGATGCAAATTAACATATTTCATTAACGCAATCCAACATTGTTTAAGAATTTAGCACTATGATAACGTGCATTTCTGCCCGTTATCACGCCCACCTTGATGCGCTGGCTCTATGCGGCCACCTTCTTGAGCAGAGTTTTGAACACAAATGATCGCATAGCTTTGCAGTCGCAATCTTTATTTCGCGAGTGCAAACGATCGCATAGCCTTGCGGTCGCAATCTCTTATGCGTTCGGACGTTAGTTTCTTCGGATCGCACTTTCGTCTTGCGTCAACTAATTTTCCTACATAAAATACATAAATTAGTTGTTTTAATGCGATGGATGCATGCGATCGCAATGTTATGAACTTAATACTTTTGGACGCAATGTTGTATATTTTTACCATCAGAATCTAAATTGTTTTATAATTTTGCGCTGTAATAACGTGCATTTCCGTTCGTAATCATGACCTCCATTTGGAAAATATTTTTTAGCTTAAATCTAGATTTCGGTGAATAAGGGGAAGTTGTTCGAATAGAAATCAAGTTTACGATTTCAACTGCCATGTCTCCACATACTTTGCACCGTGAGATTCATATGACACTTTGTGTCACCCTGGGAGTGAACTCCATATGGAAAGCAGATGTATGCATCAATAACAAGGTAAACGGGGGAAGTAGTTCATAATAAGTGGGTGAAGGAAATGTGTCTACATATCCTGCAGTCTCTTCCGTTAGTTTGGACCATGAGATTCCTATGTTGCACCTACTGGTTAGCTTTAAGCGGCCCTTTGCTAGTCATTTAACGACGGTTAACCCCACGGTGGGTTGTAACATAGGCTTTGGAACAACTCAAGCTCCAGAAATGGATAAGATTTCTTAGGTCCATTCCCAACCTTGACTCTCTACTATGGTAGCATAGTTGGAGTCGACCTCTAATATCTGAAAACGGAGGGTTACACATAAAGAATTATTAAGTGTTAATGACTTTTGCCCAAAAGCGGTACCTAAATGACTATCGGAATATGAGTTATTCTGAAGATAGTATTTAGTTAAGAATGTCTTATTGTTGTATCGTTGCAAAAGAATAATTTTGGGTATATTATTAAAAATTGCTAAAACTTAATTGGATTTAAAAGCAATTCACTTATAGATTTTGTTTATAATTTCATAATGACAAGTTCAAAAATACAATTGTTGGCATCGGATAAACTCATCGGGGATAACTGCGTGACTTGGAAATCAAATTTAAACATGATACTTATGATAGATGATTTGTATTAAAAAAAAATTAAATTGTAGATTTTCTTGTTAGACATATTTAAATAATAATATGTTTAATTAAAGTATGGGCTATGTATGTGAATTAATAATTTATCACATTGGGTTATTTTTATTAGATTGGGCTCTATTATGTGATCTAATTAATTAAGGTTCTAGATTCCTAATTGAGTATGGACTTACTGGGGAGAAGCCCATTCCTAGTTAATTAGGGTTTAATGCGAACCCTAATTGAACTAGTATATAAAGAGACTTTAGGGCTATGGTCCCTAATATACCACAACAATAAACATTCAGTTTTTCTAGAATCCCATCTAAAGAGAGATCCATTAAGGACATTCAGAGTTTTTGTTGAGGAAGACCATAGTCATCCATCATCATCTTGAAGCTATCATCAATTTTACAATGAAATCCAATATGTTATTCTTGAAAATTTGGCATGAATGATACTAGGGTTTAACTATTCAATATAGATATTAAGAATTTATGTTAACAAGTGGTATCAGAGCCATGCCCCTAACTTAACCATGTTTGTGATGGAACACGAGACATACGCAGTGGAATAAAGATCTAATTACACTCTAATTGCTTTTATTCAAAAGGAAATTAACATGCAAAATGAAGGAAAAACAGTAATTAATATGGATAGCATACAACTTTTGAAGCTCCCGAAAAATGCTTTTCCTCGTTGAATTTCGACCTGAACTCTTCCGAACCACCACTAGAGTTGACCTACTATCCTGTGGACTCAGAACCGGGTTGTGGGACCCAATGGATGAAAAAAACCGAGAGAGAGAAAGAGATGGAAAATAAAAGATAAATTTTTTAATTGGGTTTTGGGTTATGAATTTTCCTCAAAATAGTGTTTTTATCAAGCCCAATTATTTTGAATTTTTTTTTTGCAAAATGGCAAAAGTTTTTTCATTAAAAATTGAAAGCCCAATTTATAGGAAAAAGTCATGCAACAATTGCATGAAACAAATCCATAAAAACCCAACACCTAGAATTCACTATCTAAGTGGGCTTAATGTCTCCACTATAAGCCAAACTTAGCCCACTATTTTGTTAGTAGAATTATCTAACAAAAGTTTGGATTTTCCCATTAACTTTAGTCAAAGGACAAAATAGTCATTTTGTCAAAGACAAACTTTGACCAAAAGTCAACATTTTGACTTTTTATGATTTTTTTCGTGTTGACTAATTTTGACCTCCAAGCGTAAATGAACTCCACATTCATTTTCTCGAAATTCAAATCACATTTGAATATAAGGTTGGTCAAAGTTTGACTTTTCAAAGTCAAAAGTCAACTCTTTGACTTTTTACATCTTTGACCATTTTCATTATTTCCGAGCTTCCGAATATGAACGTATTCATATTCTTGATATTTAAATCACATTTAAATATTAAAGCTGTATCTCTAAACTTAAAAACCCGACCACTATATCACATATACTTGTCAGTTTCTCTCTCTTTGCCTAATTTGAACAATTCGAAAGATATTTTATACATTTGTTCCAATATACATGTGATAGATATTAAATTCCATCTCATTTTAGGAGCATACAAAACATCTTTAAGTATGATATATCTATCGTTGAAAAACAACTTCAATTCTCCCACTGCTTCGTCAGAGACAACCTCTCCTGTTCCAACCTCGAGAGTGATCTCGCCTTCTTCAAGCTTTTTCCAGGAACTAGTTTCCTGAAAAGAGAAGAAAATATGATTAGTGGCTCTTGAATCCAATATCCAGGTTGAGGTATCATACTCCACTAAACATGTTTCAGCAACTAGCAAATCATATTTACCTTGTGCTTCTTTCGATACAGGGGCCTGAGGACATTCCTTAGTTAAGACAAATCTCAGGTCATCTATTACTAATGTTGAATTCATATTTGTTTTCCATGTTCAATAGTTGTCGTTGTTAAGTTTTTCAGAAGCTAATAGTTGAACTAAAGAGCTAGTCATGCTGAAAAAAATAAAACCTATCCTTTTTAGTAAAAAACATTAATCTTTTAAATCCAATCAAGTTTAGCAAAAAAAACTAATAATATACCCTTCATTATTATATTTTGCAACGATATTTCAAAAGTTTAGAGTAACCTCCACTAAAGGGCAGTCAATTATTTCTCTTTTGAACCAAGACTATCTTAACTAGATACTATCACCAAAATTACTCTTATTCCTATAGTAACTCAGTTATCGCTACTTTGGTCAAGAATTTACTAACATCTAGTAATTCTCGTAAGTATGACCCTCCATTTTCATACCTCAAATATCGGAATCATTATGCTCCTGAAGTTGGAAAGACAAGAATGAAAACGGACCTAAAAGACTCTATCAATTTCTAGAGTTCGCGAAGTTCTGAATCCTATAATACAGCCCTCCGATTGGTAAGGTCGCTCTAGGGCACACATGTAGGCGCATTATAGGAATCTCACGGTGCGACCTAATGGAAGAGACCGTAGGATGTGTTGACACACTTCCTTCCCCCACTTACTATGAACATCTTCCCCAATTCACCTTGGTATTGACTCATGCAAACACTTTCTGATGGAGTCTGCTCCCAGGGCGGCCCAAAGCCAAGCATGAATCTCACGGTGTGAACTCTTAGGGATACTAGAGCTAAAAGTACATTACTTCTCTCCAGCTGAAATGTTCTAGACGGTTAGGGTATAAAATACTTATCGATACATTTTGGCTAACTAAACATATTCTAAGTCTAGATGATTCATCCGAGTATAACTTTTATACTGGTTTTTTAACCTATGATGTCTAGGTGATAAACAAATTTTATTACTTCACACCACACATGCTCATAAAACCGGTTTAACCTAACTCAGATGTCGGCTCGATCTCCAGGTAGTAGGTGTTCTATGAACCGTCAACTTAAAAATCTTCAACCTTAGTCATCTTATCTAACTTTTTGCCAAGATCTTGCCGAGTGAATTTTCTAATAACTTCGATTTTACAAGATATCGACCTATTTTTCTATGAAAAATGGGATTGCTTGATGGTTAATCCTAAGTGAACATGCATCTTATCTGTATTATAGATTTTAGAAGTCTAGGTTATTTTATAATAATTATAAAATAAATTATAACAATTATAACCCTAGAGCATTCATCTATAACATGCTTCCTTCAATCAAACATACTTTAATATAACATTTATATTAAAACTAAGCATGCATAGTATATATTTTATAACACTTATAAGATATAACAAATGCATGTCACATCTTTTCCTATGGTGGGGTAACTATATGGCATACTATATGCACACATAATCAAACAACATTATACATCGATGCATAATAGGTAAACAACACTAAAGTGGACCGATTTTGGCAGTAAAAACAAACAAATAACTAATTTATTACAAAAAAAACAGCAACCAGCTTTAAACACTTTGAACCATTTGGAATCGCTGAGAAACCAATTGAACCGGCCCAAAAACACCAAAAACCAAGTTGAACTGGTCAAACTAGCTCAACCAGGTCAAACAGACCGGTCCAGACCGGCTGGTCAACACGCGTTGGCATAGTCAACGGAAGCACGGGCGGGTCGGGAGAACGAAAATCGTGGGTCGTGGAGCGTGGAAGTGTGAGCAGGCGGCGCGCAAAGCTGCTTCGGGTGGAGAATCGGGTCGGGTCGCGGAATGGGTCGGAGAGCTTCATCGATAGCTGGCGCATGCAGGGCTACTCCGAACTGGGTCGGAGCACGGCTCAGGTCGAGTCTGGGAGTATTCTCTCGGGTCTGGTGGCTATTTCATGTCTGTGAGCTAAAATTCCTTCAATTTTGTTGCTGTCCTCTCTCCCGGAATCAAGTAATTACAACCTAATTTCAACTCTAATGACTCCAACAAATTTACAGAGCCTTTTTCACACATTAATGCTCATAAACATGTGAGCAATTACAAATTTCCACAAGAAATTTATAGAAAAACAATGCCAAAATCCTAATAATTCCACTTTAGTCCATATTTCATTCAACACTTGAATTGAAAGGAAAAAAACACCCACCAAAAGCAATTGAGCGTAATTAAAGCATGCTCTGATACCACATGATGGAACACGAGACATACGCAGCAGAATAAGGATCTAATTACACTCTAATTTCTTTCAATCAAAAGGAAATTAGCATGTAAAATGAAGGAAAAACAGTAAATTAATATGGATAGCATACAACCTTTGAAGCTCCCGAAAAACGCTTTTCCTCACTAAATCTCGACTCGAACTCTTTCGAACCACCATTAGAGTTGACCTACTATCCTGTGGACTCAGAACCGGGTTGTGGGACCCAATGGATGAAAAAAACCGAGAGAGAGAAAGAGATGTAAAATAAAAGATAAATTTTTTAATTGGGTTTTGGGTTATGAATTTTCCTCAAAATAGTGTTTTTATCAAGCCCAAATTTGAATTTTTTTTTTGCAAAATGGCAAAAGTTTTTTCATTCAAATTGAAAGCCCAATTTATAGGAAAAAGTCATGCAACAATTGCATGAAACAAATCCATAAAAACCCAACACCTAGAATCCACTATCTAAGTGGGCTTAATGTCTCCACTATAAGCCAACACCTAGTCCACTATTTTGTTAGTGGAATTATCCAACAAAAGTTTGGATTTTCCCACTAACTTTAGTCAAAGGGCAAAATAGTCATTTTGTCAAAGTCAAATTTTGACCAAAAAGTCAACATTGACTTTTTATGATTTTTTCCATGTTGACTAATTTTGACATCCCGAGCATGAATCCGCATTCATTTTCTCAAAATTCAAATCACATTTGAATATAAGGGTGGTCAAAGTTTGACTTTTCAATGTCAAAAGTCAACTCTTTGACTTTTACATCTTTGACCATTTCCATTATTTCCGAGCTTCCGAATATGAACGTATTCATATTCTTGATATTTAAATCACATTTATACATTAAAGTTGTATCTTTAAACTGAAAAACCCGATCACTATATCACATATATTTGTCGTTTTCTCTCTCTTCACCTAATTCGAATTATTCTATCATACTGTTCTAAGTTTATTCCATATGAGTTAGTAGGAGAACTTAATGGACCTATAGATCATGGGCTCCAATGATCTGAGATTAGCTGGCTGAAACTCTTTTAGACGGAGTTAAGAGACATTCGTTAACCATGATTAGTAAACTAATCCTTCACAAGTTGTTCGTAATCTCGGCTGGGTCATAAAAACCGTTTTACCCCCAAGACTACATCTTGTTCTTTATCGTTCTACTGATCCTCTAATGAATAATTGGTTTAGGTCCAACCAATAAACTGAACCCCTCTCGAGCCAAGGAGAGGGTGAGGCCCCTTGTTCAAGACCAGGATTCAGTACTAAAGGGAACAACCTATCTACTATCTCTATAACGGGTAGGAGTGAATTCCATCTTGTACCCTATGTTCCCAGCTATCCACTTGATCTTACCCCTGAAATGGGAGATTATTGGGCAGCGATAATGAGCTGCCCTCACCTATGCAGATCTAAGGATAATTCTGAGTGAATAGGAGTTCATAGTTAGCTTAGGATTAAGATTAAGTTACCCAGGTCATCAATTAATGAAATAGTTAGTTTTATACATAAAACGACATTTAGAACGTAAAAAGTGACTATTTCATGGTTCAGTCTTATCCAAACTCATTGCATATGATGCCCCCACTTACATATCTCTATAAAGATTCAGGATCACATCGTTTGTACTAACTACAAAGTGGGCCACATCCATAATGTCCCCAGAATAAGGCGCCCAACCTTATTCATATACTATAGACCATTTTTGCTATATATTTGAACTTGATCCACATTTATGTCACTACATAAAGTTCAAACTACATTAAATAGCCCCAGGACCTTAGTTTATTGGATTCAAGATTACAATTGCAATAACAATTTTATCGAAAAAACAAAACCAAATATGTTTATTAATTTACAAACTACGAGTTTTAGGACATAAAATCCAACAGTTTGGTAGAATCCTTGGTGTTGAACAAAGATGTATAGTAGAGCCTTGGAAGTAGTCATGGTGTGATCCGTGGTTGAACTCTATTGGATGGCGGTATGCTCGGGTGAAAAGAAGTTAGCCTAGATATGAATTAGACGGATGGATGACTATTTGAGGTGAGGCTCGTGGTCCTTTGTTCAAGGGGAGGATTATTGGAAATGCGACCAAAGTCCCACATTGGTTAAATAAGGGGAGATGATGGGTATATAAGCGAGTATGACTATCTTCATTGGTATGAGGCCTTTTGGGGTGAAACCAAAAACATCATTGCATAAAATTCATGTTAAATTGTTGGTTTATGTTCGTTTTCCATTGAAATTGTAGTTGAATTTTGGTTTTGGTCAAAGACTATAAAGATTATTTAAAATTTTATGTAAAGTTAGATTGAATTGATTTTTTTTTTTTTTTTTTGGTTTTTTGGTAAATTAAAATTTATATTTGATTGTTTTTTTTGGTAAATTTGATTGAATTTTTGGTGAATTTAAATTTAAATTTTATTTATTTTTTAGTGAATTTAAATTTAAATTTGATTGATTTTTTAGTGAATTTAAATTTAAATTTGATTTATGATATATGATGATATTCACATGCTTATGTTACTTTAGTTGTATTATGTGTATGCAATTATTAAGTGAATATTGGTAAAAACTATTTGGTTTTCTTCCTCTTTTATTTTTGTACAATAATATTATTATATTGTTGTGTCTTATATTTTAGATTAAGTTGGTCAAAAGAATATGTTACCAAAGTAACATCTGTTATCTAAATTAATTCAATTCTAAAATATAAGATATGTATATTCATGAATTTATGCGGATAATTATCGGCCTAAAGGAAGATAATTATTTGGCTAAATTGTGGATATGCATGCGGTAATGAGTATGTGACAATTATAAGGATTGCTCATGTGGAAAATAGTCGGTCCAAAGAAAGGCTTTTTTTTTTTTTTACAGAGTTAATTGTCAGTACTTTGATTACTTTGTTGAGAGTACTATTTACGGTTGGTGTTTTTTGCCCAAAGGTTGGACATCAATGTTGTGCTAGGTATCTTGTTAAAGGGGAGCACCACATATGTGAAATTGTTTTGTTATATTTTAATTGTGAGTATTTTTATTATTATTATTATTGTTTCATTTGATCTTACTCAAATGTCTGGAAATTTGGGTTCAATCCCTAAGTTGAATGTATCGAACTTCAAGATTTGGAAGGAAAGCCTAGAGATACTTCTTGGGTGTATGGATTTGGACCTTGCATTAAGGATCGATAAACCTACTTCTATTGAGGAACAACCAAATACGGCTAATATAGAGAAGTGGAATGGTCAAATCGCATGTGTCTGATGATCATTAGGCACTCCATTCCAAAGTCTTTTCGGGGCTCTATCACGAAAAGTAAAAATGCCAATAAGTTCCTTGCTCAAATTGAGAAATGTTTTGCTAAAAATGAAAAGGGGGAAACAAGTAGTCTTTTGACTTCTTTAACTTTTATAAGGTATAAGGGCAATGGAAACATAAGGGAGTACATTATGAAAATGTCCAATCTCGCAGGTAAATTGAAGGCACTTGATATCGAGATAAATGAAAATTTACTCATGCATTTAGTACTTATCTCTTCTCTTGCACAATTCACTCAGTTTAAGATAAGTTATAATACTCAAAAGGATAAATGGAGTATTAATGAGCTCATCTCACAATGTATGCAAGAAGAAGATAAGATTAAGAAAGAAAAGACAGAAAGTGCTCATTTGGCAACAGGCTCTCATGAGAAGAAGAAAAGGAAATTTGTAGATGTTGCAGAAGGGACATCTCAGCAGAATAAAAACAAGAAACAAGCTACTGAAAATCCTTGTTTTTTCTGCAAAAGGAAAGTTCACTTCAAGAAAGATTGTCCCAAGTACGCCAAGTGGTGTGTAAAGAATGGTAAGCTTCTTACTTTGGTTTATTTTGAAGTTAATTTAGCTTATGTACCCATAGATACTTGGTGGGTAGATTATGGTGCTACTATTCATATAAGTATATCAATGCAGGGTTGTCTGTGGAACCGACTGCCAAGTGATGCTGAAAGATTCATCAATGTGGGCGATGGCAAAGTAGTTCCAGTTGAAGCTATTGGAAATTTTAGATCACTTTTAAAAACTAGATGTTATTTGGATCTGAATGAGACTTTTGTTGTACCGTCATTTAGACGGAATTTAGTTTCTATTTCCAATTTGGAGAAATTTGGTTTTTCTTGTTCTTTTGGAAATAATAAAGTTAGTTTTTTGCAAGATTCTAAGCTTATTGGTACCGGTTCTTTATTTGGTAGTCTATAAATGCTTGATTCTTTTGCTTCATTTAACAAGATCTTATTATCTAATTCATGTGATACAAAGCATAAATTAAATGAGAATTCCGCTATGTTATGGCACAAGCGTTTAGGTCACATCTCTAAATAGAGAATTCAGAGACTTATGACAGATGGAATTCTTGATTCCCTTGATTTAAGTAACTTCAACATTTGTGTGGAATGTATTAAGGGAAAATAGACAAACATAAGAAAATTAGGTGCCAAAAGATGCTCAGATGTCTTAGAACTAATACATACAGATATTTGTGGTCCACTCCCTATGGCCTCTTGGAATGGACAACAATATTTTATTACATTCATAGACGAGTATTCAAGATATGGGTACCTATATTTAATTCATGAGAAGTCTCAATCCTTGGACGTTTTCAAGTCTTTTAAAGCTGAAGTTGAACTTCAACTTGAAAGAAAATTAAGGCTGTCAAATCTGATCGTGATGGTGAATATTATGGTAGATGTGATGGATTAGGTGAACAATGTCCAGAGCCCTTTGCCAAATACCTAGAGGAATGTGGAATCGTCCCGCAATACACTAGGGCAAACCAATATGTATGGTGTAGCAGAAAGGCGAAATAGATGTGAAATCCGGATTCTCATTTTCCCTACTTAAACAGGAAATAGAAGAGATTAACTAAGTATGCGTTAGATCCTAAGTTAAAGAGTAGGAAAAAAAATTCGAAGTGTTTAAATAGGATTTGTTAAGTAGCTTTGAAATCAGCCTTAACTAGTAAAAATTTGGTTAAGTATGAATCCAAAAGAACTATAGGATGGAGGTAAGGAAAATAGCTAAGTATTAGACAATACGTTGGCCATTAGAATTTGAGAGGTTACTTGGGGAATTGAAAGAGGCTAAAGTATGACTGAGAGAAAAGGCTATGTGGGGATAAGCATGCGGCAGCCAGTGTTTAAGAGGTTAGTAGAGCATGCGGTAGCCTTAAAGTTGTGTGGACATAGGTGCAAGGCGCTGAAGATGCAACGCGAGTTGATCGTGTATGCGGCAACGCTATACATTGGTGCTATGCGAAAACGTTATGCGTTGGTGTTATGCGGCGAAAGTGTTAAACGATAAACTATGCAGCAATGAGACGAGCCATTTGGGGGGGTGTAGTGGAACGACTTGCATTGATAAGGCTTGCGGTACAGAAGGTATGCGTTGTCCATGTGTTATGCGTTGGACATCCGGAGGTATGTGGGCGCCTAGGACAAGGCTTGAGCAAATAGTATGTAGTGGAAGAGGGTTGGTCATAATCCTAGTTTAGTGCATAAGGCGAAGGTAAGCCATGCGATAGAGGGCATGCGGCCAAGGATGAGCCTTGCATATGTGACCAAGTTGCATCAATGGGGTGCACGAGGGAAGGTTGCATTAATTGAAAATGGTATAACTGAGGCTCTATGGACCTAGAGCCTGAGCCCAAAATAAATTCTCACAAGATGGTCAAGGGACCAAGGAGTCTAGTTCCTAAGCCTATGGGATGGAAAAAAACCTTGAATGGGATGGTCAGAGGGCCGACGAGCCTAGCTTCTGAGCCCATGAAAGGGGGAGCTATGTGCACATAGGTTGATACTTTTAGATATGAATGTTAACTATCTACCGTGTGTGTACGTAGGTTTGTGAAAAGCTTCATGGTATGGTGGAGGTTTGCATTGGAACCTCGTGATAATACTTGTGATCTGTAAAAGACTTGTATTTGTGATACCACTCACTGAGCTTTGTAAAGCTCATAGTTTGTTTCTGTGTTTCCCTCGCAGGTAGCAGAAGAGTCCAGGTTGCGGTGCTGATCAAGGTCTGCCACAAGTTTAGATATAGTACTAAATGAGATTAGTAGTCGGGATAGTGTCATCCATGTAAATATAACTTGAATTTGTAAACTAGCTTCCTAAACAAAGCATGTAAGAATATTTTTCCGCTGCTGTAATAAATAAGGTTCAAAACTAGTAAGTTAATAAAAGTAGCATTAGTAAATATCAGCTGCTGTAATAAATAAGGTTCAAAACTAGTAAGTTAATAAAAGTAGCATTAGTAAATATCATGCCTCTCCTCGGGTGGGGTGTGGCAACTTGGTATTAGAGCATAAGGTTTTGGGAAAGGGTAAACTAGAGAAAGGCATAGTGATACTATAATATGTCTAAATGTGTGGTGTATTATAGGAATCATGCCTCATGGCAGACCGCGCAAGCAACCGGTGGGGACTCAAGATGCTACCTCAAAAGCATCGGGAGAGGGCCAAGGCGGGTCGAGTCATCTGTAAGTAGAAATAGGAGATGACGAGAAAATAATGGGAAAATTTGTCCGATATTTGGCCGAGAGCTTAGGAGGGGTGTCGGCAGACCCTGAGAAACGGTTTGGGATTGAGCGGTTGAAGGCCTTTGAAGCCTCAACCTTTGAGGGAACAACGAATCCAGTGGATGTGGAAGCTTGGTTCATGATGATAGAGAAATGTTTCAAGGTAATGCAATGCCCTAAAGATAGAAAGGTAGCACTAGCCACTTTCCTACTCCAGAAAAGAGCTGAGGATTGGTGGCGGGTATTTGAAGATAGAAAAAGGGGAAGGGAAGAGGTTACCTAAGAGGAATTTGGAAAGGACTTCCACAAACAATTCTATCCTCAAATGTTTCGCGATGCAAAGCGAAATGAATTTCTTAAACTCGTTTAAGGCTCACTACCAGTAGCTGAGTATGAACAAAAATATACTGAACTTAGCAAATACGTCGCCAGTATAATATTAGATGAAACTGAAAGATGTAAAAGATTTGAGGAAGGGCTACGAGGTGAAATACGAACACACGTAACTGCCAACATTGATAGGCAAGAATTTCCGAAATTAGTAGAGACATCATTACATGTGGAAGCTAGCCTAGGATCGCTAGTAACAACGGAATTCGCGGGGTGGCGGGAAAAGAGCTAGAAATACTCCTTGGGTGTTCTAGATAAAAAGATAAGTAAGACCAACTCCGGGAAGTAAAAAAAAAACAAAAGAGCTTACTCTAGAAGAAGTATACAAGCCTAAGGAATCTGTAGCCAGCACCCAAACGTTGTGGTGTTCAAATTGTAAGAGGTATCACTTTGGACGCTGCTATAGAGGGGCAAATGTGTGCACAACTGCAGAGAAGTTGGTCATTACAAACGAAATTACCCCTAGTTAGGAAAGGAGGACAAAGGCAAGGGAAAAACCCCCGAAGTGTAGATAGATGTGTACTATTTTCCATTATAGATGTTGTATAAAACTACTTCTATGTAAATATGTTTTGTTTATGATTAATAAATATATTTTGACAAAATATGCTTGTTTGATGAAATGATTGTTAGCTAGATGGGATCAAGTCAAGCAAGAAATCCTTTTTGCGAAAGGTGTAGGAAGTACCACCCCGGAGAATGTTTGAAGGGAATGGATAAATGCTATATTTGTAGGTGCACATGGCATAAAGGGAAACAGTGCCCAGAGTTTCAACATTTCCTTAGTCACCGGGAACCAACCTTTGATGCGAATAAAGATTACCCCTGTCGTAGGTGTCATAAAAGTCATCGGGGGGACCAAGAAAGGAGAGAAGGTTTGTGCTTAAAATGTGAACAACCCGGTCAACAGTGTAGGGAGCCCAACCAATGATCCGGCCAGTAGCTCAAGGGGAAATCAAGCCTGGAAGGATTACTAGTTTTAAAGGGGGGAAAAAGAGAGAAAGAAAAAAATTACTTGTAAGTGGAACCTATGTAAAGGTTAAATAAAACCCATATGAATAAATAAAGTTGTAATAGGTTGTTATAATGAATAAGAGATATTACAGTACTGCTTTAAATTTCAAGGACGAAATTTTCTTAAGGTGGTTGTAAATGTGAAACCCGGATTCTCATTTCCCCTACTTAAACAGGAAATAGAAGGGATTAACTAAGTATGCGTTAGATCCTAAGTTAAAAAGTAGGAAAAAAATTCTAAGTGTTTAAATAGGATTTGTTGAGTAGCTTTGAAATTAGCCTTAACTAGTAAAAATTTGGTTAAGTATGAATCCAAAAGAACTATGTGATACAGGTCAGGAAAATAGTCAAGTATTAAACAATGTGTTGGCCATTAGAATTTGAGAGGTTACTTGGGGAATTGAAAGAGGCTAAAGTATGGCCGAGAGAAAAGGCTATGCGGGGATAAGCATGCGGTAGCCGGTGTTTGAGAGGTTAGTAGAGCATGTGGTAGCCTTAAAGTTGTGTGGACATAGGTGCAAGGTGCTGAAGATGCGTGCGTGAGTTGATCGTTTATGTGGCAATGCTACACGATGGTATGCGGCAATGCATACGTTGGTGCTATGTGGAAACGCTATGCATTGGTGTTATGCAACAACAGTGTTAAATGATGAACTATGTGGCGATGAGACGAGCCGGGGGGGGGGGGGGGGAGGAGAGGTGCACAGTGGAACGACTATGCCATTGCTAAGGCTTGCGGTACAGAGGGTATGCGTTGACGATGTGTTATACGTTGGACATCCGGAGGTATGTGGGTGCCTAGGACAAGGCTTGAGCAAATAGTATGCAGTGGAAGAGGGTTGGTCACAATCCTAGTTGAGCGCATAAGGCGAAGGTGAACCATACGGTAGAGGGGCATGCGGCCAAGGATGAGCCTTGCATATGCGACCAAGTTGGGTCAAGGGATGCACGAGGGACGGTTGTGTTAATTGAAAATGGCATAACAGAGGAAAGTATGACCCGTATAGGGAAAGGTGCTAGGCGGTAATGTCTTGAAGGGCATTATACGGAGATTTAAAGGACACCGCAAGGATGCAAAGATAGGATGGACGCATGGGCCAAGGGATGGTGTCTGGACATAGGTATGTTGCGCTGATTGGATGGATGCAAATGAAGTTGAATGGATACGATTGTGGTAGATGGGCGCATATGAGACTGAATGAACGCATTCCATGTCATCATCCGGACATGTGGCTTGATGGGGAGGAATCTTATACCTTAAGTAAATAAGGTGGAGGAACGAGAAGACATGCAATTGTGAGGGCTATATATTAGCTAAAGGAAGAAGAAGACACCTTGGTTTGCGATGATGTAAGGTTGCGTTGATAGTGTGGGGAAAAGACACATCAAAGAGGAGGTGGAAGGTGTTGGGCATAGGCAGAAGATGAGGAAAACACCTGGATATGATCACTATAAAGGGTGTCGGGCAAAGAAGAAAGGTTAGACGTCTATAAAAGGGGCAGAACGCCTCACTTCAACCTACAAATCATTTAAGTACATAAAAACCACAAAGAAAGGAGAATATAGGAGATATTCGTAGAGGGAAGAAAGACGTTGATCAGGCGAAGGTACAAGCAGAGGTGCCGAAGAAGGCTAGGTGTATGGACAGACGTTTAGGCTAACTTCAAGCAAGAAGTTTTTTCGAACTACTCGTGAAAATTAGGTGATTTTTAGACCAAAAGTTTCTAAATTAAATGTAGATTCAGTATGAGGGCTACCTTAATGAAATTCTAACTTTAAGGCTATCAAACGCAAGGAAAACCAGGAGGTGCTCACCAATGAGGAAGCAGTCAGGCCAGGGAAGTAAACTTGAGACTCTAAACTTTTGCCAAAGAGTTTCAAGGCAAAACTTTAAGGTAACTTAGCTAAGACATTTTCACACATTTTTAAGAATGAACTATCTTGAGATAAGGCTCGAAAGAGTGAGTAATCTAAGCTTGAAATTAAATCTGAAATAGGGTCCAGTGAAAGAATAAGGGAAACCAGGTGAACTGGGAAGAAAGATCTCAGCGAGTCACTGTGAGTGGTTTCTTCTTTTACTCTTTTAAGCATATTCTAAATTGATATACTGTAGTTTATATTATGAGATGAGTATGACGTTGGGATGGTCAGGGGATCTGTGGACCTAGAGCCTGAGCCCAAAATAAATTCTTACAGGATGGTCAGAAGACCAAGGAGTCTAGTTCCTGAGCTTGTGGGATGGAAAAAATATTGAATGGGATGGTCAGAGGGCCGACGAGCCTAGCTTCTGAGCCCATGAAAGGGGGAACTATGTGCACATAGGTTGATACTTTTAGATATGAATATTAACTATCTACCGTGTGTGTAGCTAGGTTTGTGAAAAGCTTCATGGTATGGTGGAGGTTTGCATTGGAACCTCGTGATAATACTTGTGATCTGTAAAAAATCTTGTATTTGTGATACCACTCACTGAGCTTTGTAAAGCTCATGGTTTGTTTCTGTGTTTCTCTCGTAAGTAGCAGAAGAGTTCAGGTTGCGATGCTGGTCAAGGTCTGCCACAAGTTTAGATATAATACTAAATGAGATTAATAGTCGAGGTAGTGTCACCCATGTAAATACAACTTGAATTTGTAAACTAGCTTCCTAAATAAAGCATGTAAGGATATTGTTCCATTGCTGTAATAAATAAGGTTCTAAAGGGAAACTAGTAAGTTAATAAAAGTAACATTATTAAATATCATGCCTATCCTCGGGCTCACAAGTGTAGACTCGGGGCGGGGTGTGACAATAAAACACTTAAGGATATGGTAAGAAGTATGATTAGTCATTCTTCTCTACCAAAATCCCTCTGGGGTGCGGCACTAAAGATTGCAGCATATATCCTTAATAGGGTGCCTAGTAAAGCAATAGCTAAAACCCCTTATGAGTTGTGGACAGGAAAGAAGCCTAATATTAGGCATCTTCACATCTAGGGTTGTCCAGCTGAGGCTAGGCCTTATAGACCTAATGAAAGAAAATTGGACTCAGGAATAATTAGCTGATTTTGTTGGGTATTTTGAGCAGTCTCGGGGTTTCAAGTTTTATGATCCCACTTCTAGATCATTGTTTGAGATAGGAAATTCTAGATTCCTTGAGGATGTTGAGTTTGGGGGGGAAGATAACATAAGGAAAGTTGTCTTTGAAGAGGAATTAATTTCTTTTCCTCATATGGTTATAAATGATGTTCAGGCTCCAATTCCTGACTTCACTATTAAACCAAATATAGAACAAGACAACATTGAAGTCTCCGTTGTTGAACCTAAAGTTCAAACTCAACAACCTCAAGAAGTACCACTGAGAAGATCTACTAGAGAGAGAGGAAATGCAATTCCAGATGATTATATTGTGTTTCTTCAAGAACATCAGGATGATGTAGGCGTAATGGAAGATGATCTAATCAACTTCCAACAAGCTTTACAAAGTTCTAACTCTCAAAAGTGGATAAGTGCTATGGAAGAGAAATAAAATCCATGAAAGACAATGACGTTTGGGAACTTGTCGAACTGCCATCTGGAGTGAAACCCATAGGTTGTAAATGGATATTTAAAACCAAAAGGGATTCACCTGGAAATCTCGAAAGATATAAGGCTCGTCTTGTTGCAAAGGGTTTTACTCAAAAGGAAGACATTGATTATAAAGAAACTCTCTCAGGTTTTATCGAAGGACTCTTTTAGGGTAATCATGGCACTGGTAGCTTACTTTGATTTAGAGCTACACCAGATGGATGTAAAAACTGCGTTTCTCAATGGGAACATTGATGAGATGATTTATATGATGCAACCAAAAAACTTTGTGTCTGGTAATTCAAAGTCTATGGTGTGCAAATTAAAGAAATCCTACGGTCTCAAGCAAGTCTCTCATCAATGGTATCACAAATTCCATGAAGTGATAACCTCCTTTGGTTTTGAGGTGAATATAGTGGACGATTATGTATATCACAAGTTCAGTGGGAGAAAATCAATTTTTCTGGTGTTATAGTCAATGACATACTCATAGCTAATAATGATGTAGGTTTATTGCATGACACCAAGAGATTTCTCAAAAAGAATTTTGAGATGAAGGATCTTGGTGATGCTTCTTTTGTATTAGAAATTGAAATACTGCGAGATTGTTCTCAAGGTATTTTGAGATTATCATAAAAGAACTATGTTGAAAAGATTTTGAGTAGATTTGGCATGAAAGATTGTGCACCAGGAGATACCCTGATCGCTAAAGGTGATAAATTTCATTCAGGTTAATGCCTCAAGACCATACTCGAAACCAATGAGATGCAGAAGGTTCCCTATGCATTGGCTGTTGGAAGTCTAATGTATGCTCAAGTATGCACGCTTCCATATACTGTGTTCGTAGTTGAAGTGTTAGGCAGATATTTGAGTAACCCGGGGATGGATCATTGGAAAGCAGCCAAACGGGTTATGAGGTACTTACAGAGAACAAAAGATTATATGTTCACTTATTGGAGATCAGAAGTTTTGGAGATCATTGGGTATTCTGATTCTAATTATGCTGGATATCAAGACACTTTGCGATCCACTTCAAGCTATATCTTCATGTTGGATGGAGGAGCTGTATCCTGGAAAAGTGTTAAACAAACACTTATGGCTTCTTCTACCATGGTTACGGAGTTTATAGCATGTTATGAGGCATTCAATCATGGAATATGGTTGTGAAATTTTGTCATTGGGCTACGAATAGTGGTTGGCATAGAAAGACCACTAAAATTATTTTGTGACAATAAGTCTGCAGTGATGTATTCCAATAACAACAAAAGCAATACGAAATCAAAGTTGTAGACGTGAAGTTTCTGGTTGTTAAAGAAAGAGTTCAGAATGGTCAAATTTCAATCACACATAAGAACAAACTATATGGTGGTTGATCCATTGACTAATGGCTTACCACCTAAAGTTTTTCATGAGCATATTATTCACATGGATGTTAGTCATTTTTCTAATTCCATGGATTAGTGGGAATTTGTTATTGAGGATGTTCTTTGACCTTATTTTGTTTATTTTTTTATATAGAATAAAGTTGATGGTTATGTTTTATTATCTGAACTCGTTTATCATGCATACTGATAACTGGCAGAAATGCCAGTTATTATAAGCCTTTTATTTAGAATTATGAGGGTTAACAAGTAGAAAACGCGGTGATAATACTTAGAATTTGTGAAAAATTGAGTTTTGCGTCGATTAGTCTTAAATCCTCACTGACTCCAATATTATGCGTTACTCCATGCCAAAGTGTCTATTTTTGTAACTATCACAGGAATCAAACGAATGCGTTTAAAGTAGCAATCGTAGAAAAACACATGCGCTGAAGCCAGGCGATCGCAAAGACAAACACATGCGCTGAAAATTGGATCGCATGCGTCCATCGCATGGAAGTTGCGGTGATCGAATGCGTCCATTGCATGAAAGTTGCGGTGATCAAGTAGATGCGGTGATCAATTGGAAATTGTGGTGACTGAATGTGCCCATCGCACTAAAGTTGCAGTGATCATTTGGGAATTGTGGCCATGGAGTGACAACCATAATAGAAGGACGATCGCAAGATGGGAAGGACGCGTTGATGCTTCAGCTAAATCAAGCTCGGACGCATACCTTGGAAGTATCAACAAGATAAAACGATGTGACATTGCCCATACCGTGACAAAAGCAGTAGTGAGCCATAACGCAATCATGATAGCTGTCGGCATTTAAACTTTATAAATAGCCTTTGGACCTTTATTTCAAGACATCTGAACTTCTGCCTTAAGATAGAGGTTTGCGATCATAGATGAGAGCTTGAGAAAGATTTTCAGTGAGAATTCTTCACCTCCACAAACCAGACCGAGTGATGACCGGAGCTTATGCCGGAGATAGAGCACGAGAGAGACATCTCCACCATTCATCCATGGCACCCCCGACAGCCTTGACACAGAGCCCTTCATTTCTCTTCTAATCTTTATAGTGTATTACATTTTAGCTTAAGATATTAAGACATTTTGTGATCAATGCAAATCTTGATTCTTTCACTGCCATCTTCTTCATCATCATTATCTCTATCATTGTTCATCTTCAGCATTTATTTATCAAAGGCGATCGCATGCTTAATCGTGTAGCCTAGAGATGGGATACATGTAACAACCCACTGAGAGGTGTGCGTTATGCGAGTATAGTGAGTTAATCCCCTTTGCTTGGTGAAAGGTTGTAGCAACACCTGTCTATGAGATGTTACATTGATTGTCTATAAGTTAAATAGCCGCGTTTAACTGCCTGAGAAGGTAAGAGATGGAACGCACTAAAGCAAAGTATGCATTGTTCCTAAAGATAGGCATAATCTTATGCTCGACGCAACCATGCACTATATAGATATAGTCATGCGGCTGAACACTGAGAGGTATGCAATGCGTTAGTGTGACGAGCTGGGATTACTCGGGCGATTTAAGATAATAAACATTACTATGCGTTAATGGTTGTTGTGCATCTACCTATTCTCATCGCAAGTCTTCTATTGCTCAATCTGTTTAGATAGGAGTAGGAGTAGTATGTAAATCCATTAAACTTCTTCTTTTTTATTTTTCTTTTCATCGCCTCAAATGCATTGCTTCACAAGCATATTGAGTGACAAGTCCCTGTGTTCGACCTCGGATTACCTGAGAAACTTGTGTTCGCATTATACTTGGTGCGAGCGTAAGAAAACTTGTGATAGGAACGCATGGTCATTGCATACTAGATTAACGCATTTTCATTCCGACGCCTGACCTCAGACGCATGGGCATAAACGCATAAGCCATGTCTAACGCATGATTGCGTGCACAACCTCATCCGTCCCTAATAAATTTTCCCTTTCCTTAATAATAAATTTTTTCCTACCCAACACATGCAGTTTAGCATAAAGTTTTTTAAGAATGGTCTCATTAAGGAATTTGAACCAGTTGGAAACAGGCATGATCTAGATCACTTTGCATGTAGTTTCCATGCTATCCATTCATACTTGGTCTATATCATTAAATGTATTGGAATTGGTGATCAAGGAAGGTTTAGTTACAAGGGTAGTGACGAAAGCTGCCTTGATTCCGTACTAATACAGGAGATGGACCAGATTGAACTAAAGAGGAATTCTATTATTGAAATAACCTGTTTATGTGCGCTTAAGGTTTATGTGATTTAATTATATTAGGTACATAGACATAGCCCAGTGAGAGATTATTAGACATATTTAAATAATAATATATTTAATTAAAGTATGGGTTATGTATGTGAATTAATAATTTATCACATTGGGTTATTTTATTAGATTGGGCCCTATTATGTAATCTAATTAATTAAAGTCCTAGATTCCTAATTGAGTATGGACTTAATGGGTAGAAACTCATTCCTAGTTAATTAGGGTTTAATAGGAACCCTAATTGAACTAGTATATAAAGAGACCTTATGGCTATAGTCCCCAATATATCAAAACAATAAGTACTCAGTTTTTCTAGAATCCCATATAGAGAGATCCCATTAAGGGCATTCGAAGTTTTGGTTGAGGAAAACCATAGTCATCCATCATCATCTTCTTGACAATTTGGCATGAATGATCCTAGGGTTTATCTATTCAATATACATTTTAAGAATTTATGCCAACATTTCTAAATCTACTTAGAATTGAAGGTAGGTAAGGAAGAAGCAAATGAACGAAGTTTTTCAATACAACATGTGTGTGTTTGGAAGATGTTTTTCGTTATTTGTCTTAAAGAAAACAAGGCTCTATTTCTTCTATCCAATTAGTGGTTTTTGAGATGATTGTCAATTTTAATTTAATTTTTTTATTATTATTGGTGCAAAGTGATAATATGGACAACTTCTCAATCATTCATTTTTATTAGAATTTTTTTCCCTTATTGGGATCTCATGAACTTGCTGCAGTCTGCCTTTAATTGTTTGTTCTTCTTCTTTTTTCTCTTTTACTTTTGAAGTGATTATAAATAAAGTTTGAATAAAATTTAGACGCCAGCCAGCTCCGTCCAAAGGTGAGGAAGGGAAAGAGAAGATAAAAGGGAGACAAAAGAAGCTTCCGCATTACGACATTTGAGAAGTTTTGAGTTATAAGTACAGTAATAGGAAGGGGATGAACTGATGGGTAGATCCGGAAATCACCCTTTACAATAAAGCTTAAACCATTGAGATTTCTATATATATCTATCTTCTAAATTTTTAAAATTACAATTTTAATTTCCAAGGCTCCGCATTTCATTTTTTATTTTTTCATTTTTTTATTTTTTTGAAAATTAAGCATATTTTCTCTTATTTCTTACAATGATTTGAATCTTTTTAGGTATAATAGTTGAATTTTTAGTCAAATTTCAAAAACAAAAGCAAAAGAAGAAATTCGGAGGTAAAAATGTCAATAGGCTTAATTTTTTAAAAAAAAACGAAAAACGAAATTGTTACCCAACAGGACGTAAATTCTTAAATATACGCAAAGACAAAATTGAAAATTTTTATGGGAGTTTTAGAAAATAGAAAAATAAGGAAAACTATTTATACAAAATACCAAAATTTAATCTTCTTTAACATAGATTGATAGAAATTTATCAATGTCTATCAGTGATAGAAACTGATAGAAGTTTATCAATGTCTATCCGTGATAGAAACTGATAGAAATCTATCATTGATACTATGCGATAAATGCTTATAGAAGTCTATCAGTGATTTTTTTTTATTTTTGTAAATAGTTTGATATTTTTTTTCTATTTGTGAAAATTTTCCAAATTTTATTAGATATAAACTATAAATTTATATCGAATTGATAAAAAAAGATCTTTAACCATGTTTAGATTCAAGAACACAAAACAAAAATTGAATGTTTAATAATATATTAGAGAAGTGAATGAAATAGACACAAATCCACAAAGTTTAGAAACTAAAAATGATAGACTAACAAGAGATAAATGAATGATATAATTATTAAATAACATGGGTTCATTTCAATTTAAAACTAAGGATAAATATCAATGTACACTTTTGAGCTTTGGGAATTATATCATTTCAACTCCAAAGTAATAATTGTTTTAATATAAACCTTGAACTTTCATAAGTATATCAATTTAAACTCAAACTAATAATTGTATCAATTTAAATCTTGAACGTTTACAGGTGTATCAATTTAAACCTTTAACATTTACAAGTGTATCAATTTAAACCTTAAAGTTTTATAAATGTATCAATTTAAACCCTGATTATGTTTTAATTGGATACACTTATGAATTTACCTTGATATATTTATAAAAATTTAAAATTTAAATTGATAAAACTTCTAAAATTTAGAAATACAAATTGATATTTATCCTGGAACTATGAAGAATAGAAAGACCCAACGCATGGATGTTATAAAGATGGGTAAGGTTGTATAAGTTTTTTAAGATGGGATTGTGAATCATAAGGTAAGAAAATAGGGGGAATTGCACATGATTGCGTAATTGATTCGATGTGGTTTAAATCGAAAAATTGGAAAAAGTGTGTAGAACGAGTAAGGCACATGCATCCTAAGCTTGGGCTTTGGGGCTATTCGGATTAATTAATAAATGAGAAAAGAAAAAGAAAGATAGAAGCTTCCTCGATATCCGCACGCATGGGAGTGCGTTGCGTTGTTACATATTCTTCCTTGGCTTTGGGCTTTATTGGCTTTTAATTTTTGCCTCTCAGTCTCTCCCGTCTCGTCCCACCCATATCTCTCTTTACTTGTATCTTTCTTGCCAACTGGCCTCATTTTTTTTCTCTGCAACCAATAAAGTAGCCACTAGGTGGCACCGCGTACACTGTCTTCTTTAATTTTGCCCCTCACCATATCCCTTTAATTTGCCATCCCATGTCAATGCCATGCATGGATCTAAATCTCAAATAAACTAAAGCCGGTCATGTTTATAAAAAATTTCTAAAAAATCCAATTCATTAATTCAAGCTGTAAGAAGCGTTATTTGCTAACTTAGTGCATCTTCGAGAAAACATGCACACGCTTTCCATATACCTTCTGCGGGTCTGATCTGTTGTGTACAGATTTAGGGTAATTCAGAGAGCCTTTTTAGGGTTTGGACTTTGGAAAGTGTAGCAATTATCCTCCTTCCATTGGAGAGAGAAGGATCAGTCATCGTGGGAATAATAATATAAATATTATCCTACGCCCTTTGATTTTAGTATCGGTAACAACATGTGTTGGTCGGATACTTTTGTTTTCGAAGTCCATCACATCCACAATATGGTAACTGTATTGACCGTTTGATCTTCCCCATAATTTTGTCTCCAATCATACCCCTAACTAACTTTGACGCAAAAAGGACCACAAAAAACAATAATATATGCTTATTGCTTACACCATTCCAAACTAATAAGGACGATACTTTATATGTACCCATTTTTATGTTTTTCTTCTTTATCATTCAAAATAAAATAAAATATTTAAATAGAACCATTTATGTAATTTTTCGAGCCTTTCTTATTTGGACCATACCCAAATTATTACCCGCTAGACACAGTAAGAGAGAAGAAAATAAAATTTTGCTAGATTGCAAAAAAAAAATGGCTGCGATCAGCTAGAAGCTATGTACGTATAGATTTCTTATCACAAACTTAACATATTAGATTAACAACTCATCGACAATTTGATTGATATCAAATTTATAAAGGTAAGATATTGGTGACACTTGAAGGCTATCTATCCTTCGTACAATGTCAGTAACGAGGGATTGATTCAACCAAAAAGAAAAAACAAATAATTAATTACTAGGGGATATTGTTGGTCAAAAGGGTTTTGCATGCACATATACATATGCATATGGCATGGAAGGCTTTAAACACTGTGTGTCGGTACCTCGTCTGGTAGGTCGCTGGGTAGAGTCCATCAAAATGCAAAGTCAACCCCTTGATGTTGAAATTACTCCAAATTAATTAAAATTAAAGAGTATCTTTCAAAAAGAAAAAAAGAAAAAAAAAAAAATCGGAGTCACTCACCTAATTGACGACTGTAAATTAAAAACTGAAAGAGATAAATGGAAATTAACCAAAAGGTGAATGTGTGGACTGAAGAGCAGTGGTAAGAGGGTGGTTGGCCCTATCCACGGAAAGGGGTGACCTTCGGGGGGACGGCCTCTGAAGCTTTATAGACGCATTATTATGATTGTTATTATTGTTATTATTATTGATGTCATAGTTCTTGTGATCCCCATTGCCTTCATCCGACACTGCTGGCTTTGCCTCATACATTTCCTCCAAATGATCTCTTTCCACCAGCGTCCCACCAATTCCTTTGAAATCATCTTCTTGCTGCCCCACGCAGGACGGCGGCGCCATTCCTATATCTTGCAGCCGGAGATCGTCTGCCCAGTCCAACCCACCTTTTCCCGCGCTGCCACCATAGTTTGACGTAGGTGGCTGCGGCCTCGGCTTCTTCTTCCCCAAGCACAGTAAGCTATCGTTGTGAGCCATGAACCCATCCACGTTTTGCTGAAGATCAAGCTGGTCGCCTCCATAGAGGTTCAGGTCTTGAAAAGAAGGGAAGCCGAGAGGGGAGCCAAAATCTTTAATCCCTCCGGCTCCGGCTCCGGCTCCGGCCATGTCACCAATGCTTTGCTGATTATTATTATTATTAGTTGGGATGCCGCCCCCCATGGCCTTGTAGCCGCCGGCAGCTGCCATGTTTTCACCCGCTAGGGTTTGACAAGCCTTTTCTAATATACTCTGCATATACTTCCCTTGTGCCTCGATTCGCAGCTGCAGGTGTCTTTGCACCTGCATGTCACGTGGTTTTATATTTATTGTTCATTTTCCAATTGCGAAAATAAAAATATATTTAGAGCCACAGAATTTTTACCTCTAGTTGCTCATGCAATCTTCTCTGCACTTCCATTTGCATCCTAATCGCATCAACCATGTGTGAGTTACCACTACAAATAACCATTACACAACAAAATTCGAACCCCACCTTAAAAATTCTGGAAATAACTAATATTATTAAAATCATCATCAATGCACCCTTCATTTTATTTTATTTTATTTTTTTGCAACATTTTCAAATTATTAAATTATCAATCAATCCAAAATTAAAGCTGTGGCTAAGATTGATTCGTTATGATAAATTCAATTATATCAATACATGAATGATCATCCCACTTATGAGTTTGAAAATCTTGTTAAAGGCTTTGAAATCAATATTAATTTTAAAAAAAATAATATTATAAGAATTTAAATACAGGATCTCTCTTAGTTTAATTTGATACCATGTTGAGCCACTCGTAATCAACTTTACAAGTGAATTATTAAAACCCTAAAAAGTTGGAGATGAATATGGATATTTTTCATTGTATATACGTACTCATTCATGGTGCGGTTGATCATATTTGATGAAGAAGCCGTGTTTCGATGAAGTTCTAAACCTGAAGCGGAATCAAAAGGGCGAAGTAGTATGAATACATATACATATCACATGAGGGTGTGGGAACAAAAAATAATAATAAAGAGAGAAAGAGAGAGAGAGAGAAAATTAAAGTTACCTCTCATACCATCCTTAATTGAATGATCATTGAATTCCTTGTGAGGCTGCTTTCCCAGTCTAAATTTCTAAAATCAAAATATGGTTAACTAATTATAATAAGTGAAAGCAGAAATTACAAAGGAACAATCAAAGAGGCAGCAAATATACACCTGGAGATGGCTCTTGAGGTGGTAAAGAGTGAGACCCTTTACACCCATAACTCTCATGATGGTCTTTGGGGTGGCCTCTGAAAATAGAGAAGTTTTAATTAAAGGGTTATTATGTTATATATATTCATGAAATTGGATACATAGAAGAAGAGGAAGAAGAAGAAGAAGAAGAATATATATACTATCAGGGCCTCCGAGCTGAGTGACAGCATCGACAAAGCGCTCATGAAGCTCGACAGTCCAGCGGAGGCGGGGCTTGGGGTCGGTGGTGAGGACGAGGCCGGAGTCGCCTTGTACGCACATCCCTCTCTCGTGAGAATTCATAGTCGAAGCTTTCTTAGGATGGAACATTCTCTCTCTCTCTGTCTCTCTCTCTCTCTAGATGCTGCTATTTCCCAAGGGAATACGGACAGATTCAAGAGAACAAATGCCACCCCAAATTAATACTTCTACCCAATTCACTCTGGCCCCACTTTTCTTCTCTTTTATCTTTTCTTTCTTCTCTCAACCTAAAAGCATAAGCACCGGCTTAGGGAACAACCTCTAAACATTTCTTCTACTCTGCTCTCTACAAATAAATTATATTAAGTAAAGAATGTCTATTCTATTATCCCTCCACTACCCTCCTTTCTATAAAGATACCCTTCTACTCTTCTAATTATATTATATCTTTTAGGCTTTTCTACTTTTAAAATCTTACCATTTTCATCTCTCTATTTTGTAATATTTTAACATGAATTGAATTTTATACAAACTTAATACTAATTAATTATGACTAACATTTGAATAAGTTAAGTTATTTCGGATAAAAAAAGAAAATATGACAAAATGGCCCTTTTTAATTATAGAGGAACTAGGACCAACATTTTAATTTGAAAGTAGTATAAAAACCAAAATAAAACTAAAGACAAAAGAAAGTAGTGTTATTTAATATTTAACATGGGATGTGGATGCCTTAGGGTTATGCTCAAGATCTATCTTTAATTTGCTCACACCCAACTAAACTAAAAAAACACAAATCTCATCAATTGCTTCTGTCAAATTATTGTTATTATTATGATATTAACATCCTCCAAGCCTCTAACTAACGAGTATAATTAATTAATTTTTCTTTTCCAGCTGCTAGGTTTGATATTAACATTTCGTAGTACGTCTAACTTTTAGCTTAATTATTACGTTCCGACCAAATAAGATCTTCTAGCGCACACACATCATTATGTCATTTGCATGAAAATGCCAAACAAAAAGTTTCTCATCATAACGTTATATATATATATTCTCATCTTTGTGTATGTTGTGTGTTCAACTTTCAATTTATATATCTTATGATCAAAGTTCCCATGTTGGAGGCTAGCTAGGTTTCACGTGCAACATTCCATATCATACCATATAAATTAAGATTGAGTTGTATTTTTTTTTTTTTTTTTTGTTCCTAGAATTTTGAAAATTTTAAAAATTCACTCATGTAAAAATTAAAATTGCATTCAACATAAAATTGGCTGTTTTGTTTTTTTCGTTTCTGCAAATTGTTATTCATGGTTTTAAACTAGGTGAAGCTTGAGTTGTTAGCGTATATAATGAGATTAGAGGAAAAAGCGAGATGGCGAGGTGGAAATCAGTGTAAATTAAAATACAAAAGGGAAGAATGTTTGTGAAGCTTTTTATGACACAAGGTGGAGGGACCTTCCATCTTCTAAAGGTTATAGTTTTAGACTCAATAAATTACCCTTATCTCTCTTTTGTCCAATACAAGATTGTCTTCTATTGTTCCACTTCCCCTCTATCTCCACACAACACACAACCAAACAAAGGGACTAAAGTTATTATTGCCTCTCCATGCACGCCCCTTCCACTGCTCATCTTTAAATTGAATCACATACACACTATTTTTTTTTTTTTTTAACACAAAACTTGCTTTGATTTCTATGTTATTCTTGTTTTTTTCTTATCCACTAAAAAAAAAAAAAAGAAAAAAGAAAAAGAAAAGGAAAAGGAAAAAGAAAAATCAAGCAATTGGATGCCGTTTTCTATGGAATGTAATTTCATTTTTAATTTAGCTAAAAAAGAAAGCAAAAATTAAATATATACAATCCATAACCTGTGGCTAAATCCAAAGGGGAATAAATGCTTTTCTTCTTTGACAATCAATGAAGATTCTTTTGACGTCCAATTTTCATTAGTAATTAATGTGTTCAATGTTTGATTTTACATACACTACTAATACTATAATTTGTGCAAATAATGACCATCGGGGTGTGGTTTTTCGGATTTCTAATTTAACTGATTTTTCCAAAATATGTAATTTCATTTTCTTGTGAATTCACCAAAAAAAAAAAAAAAAAAAAAAAAACCTTTTAATCAGAGCCGACACCCCACCATTTGTTTATATTTATGCCACATGAAATGATTTTGGAAATATATTATTTAAATATTGCAACAAGTTGTATTTTTCACAGAGATATGGAAGAATTTTGTAGATTCTTTAATTAATTATAATATGAAAAACATGGGTACGTGGTAATGCCATACACGCCCTCTATGATATATATATATAACATAAGATTAAATTACAAATTTATTCTTTTTAAACTTTAAAAAATTTTAATTTTTTTAATTTATTTGATACAAAGTAGTAAATTTAAAAGTTTCATTAGATATAAAATTCAAACTTATGTCTAAAAATAAATAAATTTTTTTATTTGTATGGGACCTATATACTAATTGAAAGATCAATGACTTATTAAACGCCTTTGAAAATTTAGATATCAAATGAAATGTGAACCTCAATATTTGTGGATGATTAAACTTATTATTCAACAAAAAAAATATAAAAAGCAAAAGATGAGGGAAGGGTGATTTAGGACATGTATGAGAGCGATTTTGAAATGGTTAAAAATCTCTTTTGTAATATTCAAAATTAGTTCGAAACGTGCATTTTAATGCAAATCACATTTTATATTGTAAAACTAAACATTAAATCTCTGTTTGGTAACCATTTAATTTTTTTTGTTTTTGTTTTAAAAAATTAAACCACATTACTTCTACCTCCAAATTTCTTCTTTGATTATCTACTTTTTACCAATAGTTTAAAAAATCAAGCTAAATTTTGAAAATAAAAACAAGTAGTTTTTAAAAAATCGTTTTTGTTTTTGAAATTTAGCTAAAAATTCAACTATTGTACTCGATAAAGTTGCAAATCATCATAAGAAATGAGGAAAAAATAAGCTTAATTTTAAAAACAAAAACAAAAAACAAAATTATTATCAAATCGTGCCTAAACGATTGTAAATGATTAAATGAATCTATATATTTCAAAATAATTTTGAATTCAACAAAGCAATTTTAACCATTTTAAAATTGGTAGAAATATAATTTTTTTTAAAAAAAAAAAGTTAAGAGAGTATAAATGAAGTTGGGAGAGAATTGAGATTAAAAGAGAGAGCGTCAAGGACATGTTTGCTTGAATTTCAAGCATCGATCTTTATAGAATTATTCTATTCTTTTTTATGAATATATTCCTTTAAAGGTGAAATTGAGGGACCCATCTTTATGTACAGTTTGAATACTTTACTACACTCGCCGTACCTTTTCCATCTAATCTATCTAACCTAAGTTCCTACTTAATTCTTCCACAATTAAAATAATTTTTTTAAAACTTTTTTTAAAAAATTATTTTAAATGGTAAAAATTATTAAAACTATTTATAAATATAGTAAAGTATTACATTTTATCTACAATAGACTATGATAGATCGTGATAGACTACTATTTATGTCTATTATAATACATATAGTAGTCTATCGCAGATAAACAGTGAAATTTTGTTATATCATGTAAATATTTTTGTTCATTTTATTATATTTAAAAATAGTATTTTTATTTATTTATTCATTTTTTTTATTAAAAAAAAATTAAAGGTTCCTACTTCCCAACGGATGTGCACCATTCACCATAAAGTGCATGCTTATACCAACTGCTGTAATTATCATGATATGTACCATAATCCATCCACTATATTTTTCTAATTCACTTATACTGTATTTCTTGTAAACCCATGCATTTTTAGCACCAAAATTCTGTCTCTAAAATTTTTTTCAGCCTCTAAATTAAATAATCATATAGGATTTTTCCAGTCGCTTAATAAATTATTGCAGTGATTAGATACTTTGGAACTATTTAGGGCGTTGAGTTGAGATAGAATATCTGAAATTTATATGCATGTGGAGTTTATATATCTTTAGAATTCATATATCTATAGAGTTCATATGTCTATGTTTGGGGTACAGAGTTATTTGGTCTGAGTTCATATAGTCTGAGTTCATATATCTATGTTTGAGGTACAGAGTTGAGTTCATATGTTTACATTATCTGATACAGTTTTTTAAACTCTAAATATTTACTTTTATGATTATTATTTTTGTTTTGAAACTTTTTTATTCAATAATTCTATTTATCTTTGTTTGAATAAAATATCGATTGCAATCTTTTTTTCCTTTTAATTTTTAAAGCTTTTCTTCCTTCCTTCCTTCCTTCCTTCCTTCCTTTCTTTCTTTCTTCTTTCTTTTTTGGACAATGAACAACAATTAACCCATTACATTTCTTGCATAAATGTGGTTAAACAAATTGATAAACCAAAGAGAAATCAAAACTTTTTATTCCTAATTTTTCTCCATGAAGTTTATTATCATCTTCTTCTTTTTCTTCTTCTTCCTATTATCGCTCTATATTTTTACTATGTCATGAAAATTTTTAATTAAATCTCTCCCATCATCTTAGCAGCCAAAGTTAACATAATCACTTTAAATCTATATTGAATACATATAACCCTAGGATCATTCATGCTAAATTGTCTAGGATAACATATTGGATTCCATTGTAAATTTGACGACAATTATAAGACGTCTATTATCTTCCTCAACCAAAACTCCAAATGCACTAAGTGGGATCTCTCTAGATGGTATAAAGAGAGACTGATTGCTTTTTCTTTTTTCTTTTTTCTTTTTTTTTTTTTTTGTATATCAGTGACCATAGCCCTAAGGTCTCTTTATATACTAGTTCAATTAGGGTTCCCATTAAACCCTAATTAACTAAGAATGGACTTCTACCCATTAAGTCCATACTCAATTAGGAATCTAGGGCTCTAATTAATTAGATCACATAATTGAAGGAACTCTTAATGAAGAGTATCCATGAGCGTGTTCGGATCTTTCCGATTTCATTGTGACCGAAATACTACACATACATTGTAACAGATAGTTACGCAATTTAACACTAATTAACAACATGCTTTGATAAATAAAATACAGAGGATTGAGTTCACATACCAGTTGAAGACTCTCTTCAAACTCAAACTCAATGCAGCGGAAGAACCTCTACGAACTTTATCGCCTAACAAATTAGTCGGCTACGGCAGCACGATCGTCTACACGAAAGACAGCAACACGAACAAGCACGAGCAAGTAGAAGCGGGGACGACACCACCAGTTGGAGCCCTTGGTATTCTCAGAGTGAGAATCCAAAGTGTGGTCTTTGGTGAATTTGGTAGAGGTCGAAGGAATAGAATGATCGTGTAGACGATAAGCAAGTGGGAGAGTAAGCTATCGTATAGCAGAGATGCTTATCGTTTAGACAAAGCTATACGATCTGTAGGTTTTACTAGCGATCGTCTAGTAATAGGTAAACAATCGTTTAAAAAACATGGCACGCTAGGCGATCGTTTAGGAAAGCTAAGCGGTCGTTTCGAGAAAGGCGTGCGATCGTTTAGACGCGGGTGTGCGATCGTTTAGATGATGAAACTCTATCATATAGACTCTCAGCTAGGCGACCGATACTTTTTCACACCGGTTGCGAATTTTTTCGAACTTTTTGCAAAATAAAATAAATTTTCATTTTATTCTTCAGTTACAATAACCAACTACGAATTCTCCCACTAACGCACGACCGCGGAGAGGTTTTTAGTCAATTATCATATAATTAACCAATTTAATTAATAAATGAATATATCATATTATATTCTTACCCTATAGTTTGATGTCATATATCTACTATAGTAATTTCTCCTGCATTTGATATAAATCATATTTATATCTAATTTCCTCCAAAAATAATGTATCTCATACATTTAGCCAATTATATCATAGTTCAATTATATCATATATAATCGAACTCTCTCTTGTCAATTTGAACATTTCAAACTGACCCAAACACTAATTCTCGACTTTATCCAAGCTACCTAGGGCACCTTATGGACCTGTGGCTCGAAGCTCCAATGGTACGTGAATAATTGACTAAACTCTTTAGTCACGAGATCCACCATCCGTTAACTGCCAGACATTCCACTAAAGACCAACAGCTGAACTCTTCTTACCACAGATATATTTCTGTGTCCATTAGATATAACTAATCATGAGTACGATGACCCTTCATAGATGCTCATAAGTACGGCTGGGCCAATTTACCATTTTCCCTCTGTAGTTACATCTCACTCCTTAAGTACCACTGATTCCTTTAATGAACAATACAACATAGTCCAACTATGTGTGAACACCTCTCGAGGAAGGTGTGTGGCGCCACATCGTTCAAGCGCTGGAATCGGCCCTTAAGGGAGCTATCTATCTACTTGCCCTTACTTCGGGGAAGGAGTGAATTCCATCTTGTGTAGCTGAGTTCCCAACTCCCAAATCAGACGAATCCCCAAAATGGTAGGTTTGAATCGGCGATTTGGCCACTCACACCCATACAAATCAAAGAATCGCCCTCAATGGTAGGAGTTCCCAACTCACTCAGGATTGAGGTCATGTTACCTATGGTCATCCTAGTAAAGTGAAGTCTCTATCATGACGGTGTTATATAATGAGATGTTAACACTTCGTGGTCAGGTTTTATACAAACTCTTTGTATAGGATGCCCCCACTCGCATGTCCCTTACATGAATGATCAGGATCATACCATTTTTGACAAATAACAACATTCGTGACTATTCCACAAAGAGGGTCGCATCTGTTGCATTACCAAGATAAGGTTTTCCTCCTATATCCATATACTGTAGACCATTTTGGTTATCACTCAAGACATGATCCACTTGTATGTCACCACATACATGTTTAAGTTACATACAGATAACCAGGGATTTTATGTTCATTGGTTTGTGGTAAAGAAAATAAAACATACAACTGAGCAAAAATAAGATGTGAAGTAAAATATCATATATTATACAACACAAGCGTTCGTACAAATTGTTTCCAAACTACAGGACACGAGACTTTAGGGCATCAACCCCAACAATAATATGGTCAAATCTAAAAATAAAAAAAAAATAAAAAAAAACCAATGTGATGAAATATTAATCCACATATGTAGCTCATACTTTAATTATACGTATAATTATTTAAAATATTTCTAAAAATCTCTCACTTGGGCTGTGTCTGTGTACTTGATGTATTTAAATCACATCAAACTTAAGCGTGCATAAACAGGTTATTTTAATAATAGAATTCCCCTTTAGTTCATTCTGGTCCATCTCCTGTATTAGCATAAAATCAAACGACTTTCATCTCTACCCTTGTAACTAAACCTTCCTTGATCACCAATTCCAATACATTCAATGACATAGATGAAGGAACGGTGAAGTTCTACAGCAGCAGCGGGATCCTTTCCAATTTTCATATTTCACTTAATCAAAATTTTCAGAATAGAATTATGCATTTAAATAAGAAATTACAACATGCTTTGATGGAAGGAAGGGAAAAGAACAACTTACCCTTGAAGCCAAAAGGTTTTCACATAATTCCTTCTCCAGTCACGAACTATTTGAAACTCGAACAAAAATACCGCAATCTAAATGGCCACCACCACAAGAAAACCTCTTGTATTCTCTGTTAAGGTTTGAGAATAAGCAGGAGTGGTTGGCTAAACAACATTTTGGGAAGAGGGAGGAGATTTTGAGATGAAGAAGAAAACTTAATTGTCTTCTCTATGTTGTTGGGAGGTTTTTCAAAAAGAATCACAGAGAGACATTATCCACTGTGAAGAAGATTAAGAAAAAAAAATTTGAACTCCCCCACTTACACGTTCTATCAAGAGAAAAAACAGGGGAAAGATATAACTCCCTCTTTTATTAAATTAAAAAAATTAATTAATATATATAATTATATAATAACTACTTTATTATATATATATATATTATACTATATGTTATATCAAATATAACACATAACTTATGGTTATTATATTGTAACAAATACAATATAACCTATAGTTTATTTCTCTCAATAATTCATGGTATTAGTATAAATCACATTTATACTAAATTTAATTATATGAATCTCATCCATAAAATTAGTATTTGAAACACATTCAAATATTTAATTCCTTTCAAAATAAACTTTATGTTATAATGTATCGAATACATTATATTAATTATATCACATATAATTTATTTAATTAATTATATCACATATAATTAATTCTCTCAATTAA
The DNA here is from genome assembly GCF_009727055.1 of Benincasa hispida. NCBI lineage: Eukaryota > Viridiplantae > Streptophyta > Magnoliopsida > Cucurbitales > Cucurbitaceae > Benincasa > Benincasa hispida. The sequence continues at coordinate 61,226,648 of NC_052353.1, forward strand.
TTTGAATCGTTCAAATTAATCCAAAATTAATTTTTAATTATCCCTATTGAGCTACAAAAGAGATCTCATGGACCTGTAGATTGAAGCTTCGATGGTACTTAGATAATTAATTAAACTCTTTAATTAAATTACCCAACATCCATTGATTGTCAGTTACTCTACTAAAGACTGATAGCTGACCTTTTCGCACTACAGATATATTTTTGTGTCCATTGGATATGACCAGTCAACAGTGAGATGACCCTTCACAAATTGCTCAGTTCAGCTAGGCCAAAATTACCCTTTTTCCCTTTTAGTTACATCTAACTCCTTAAGTACCATTGATATCTCTAATGAATAATAAGTCATAGTCCAACTATGACCAAATCCTTCTCTAGTCAAGAGAGGGTGTGGCCACATTGTTCAAGCCTCGAAATCAGCCCTTAAGGGAGTAATTTATCTACTTATTCTGACTTCAGGGAATGAGTGAATTCCATCTTGTATAGTTGTGTTCCCAATTCCCTAATCAGATGAATCCCCAAAATGGTTGGCATATTAAGTCAGCGATCTGGCCACTCTCACCCATGCAAATCAAACTCACTCAGGATTCAGGTCATGCCACCTATGATCATCCTGGTGAAATGTAAATCTAATTAACGATGTTATTGTTGGGGTTGATACCCTAAATCTCGTAGGTGTTGGGAATGACCTAAACTCGCAGTTCATAAATGTTGTTAACATATTCTATTTATCAATAAAATATTGCTGAGTTTTTTTTTTTATTGATATTACATCCTTGTTGGATTTTATGTCCTAAAACTCGTAGTTTGTAAATTAATAAACATATTCTATTTTGTTTTTTGATAAAGTTGTTATTGAAATTGTAATCTTGAATCCAATAAACTAAGGTTCTGAGACTATTTAATGTAGTTTGAACTTTATGTAGTGACATAAATGTGGATCAAGTTCAAATATATAGCCAAAATGGTCTATCTATATGAATAAGATTGGGCACCTTATTCTGGGGATACTATGGATGCGGCCCATTTTGTAGTTAGTACAAACGATGTGATCCTGAATCTTTCATATGGAGATACATGAGTAGGGGCATCCTATGCAATGAGTTTGCAAAAGACTGAACCATGAAATAGTCACTTTTTACGTTCTAAATGTCGTTTTATGATAAAACTGACTATTTTGTTAATTGATGACCTAGGTAACTTAATCTTAATCCTGAGCTAACTATGAACTCCTGTTCACTCGGAATTTACTGTTTTTTCTTACTTTTTGCATGCTAATTTCCTTTAAATTAAAAGCAATTAGAGTGTAATTAGATCCTTATTCCGCTGCGTATGTCTCGTGTTCTATCACTTCTATGAAAATCCAATGAACGAATCCATGACTATAACATGAATACTTTAACTTTATGTGGTGACATAAAAATGGATCAAGTTTTAGTATGTAGCCAAAATGGTCTATAAGTATATGGATGAGATTGGGGTCATCATCCTGGTGACACTATTGAATGTGACCCATTCTGTATACTGATATAAATGATGTGATCCAAAACTCATTCATGTAGAGACATGTGAGTGGAGGCATCCTATGCAATGAGTTTGCATAAGACCGGACCTCGAAATAGTCTCTTTTCTTTATAACAACCATTTACTGTTAAAACTGACTATCTTAAACTCAATGACCTAAGGTAACTCGATCTTAATCCTGAGCTAACTATAAACTCCTGTTTATTCGGGATTATCCTTTGATCTGCATAGGTGAAAGTAGTCCAACAGCACTGCTCAATAAGCCTCCCATTTTGGGGATAAGACCGGGTAGATATCTGGGGACATAGTCTTGCAATATGGAATTCACTCCTACTTGATTTAGAGTTAGCATATGGGTTGTTTTCTTTAGCACTGATTCTTTGTCTTGAACAACGGGGCCCCGCCCTCTCATAAAAGAGAGGTTATGATTTATAAGTTGGACTATAAATCAATTGTTCAATAGAGGATCAGTGGGAGTTTAAGGAGCAAGATGTGTTTACAGGGGTAAAACAGTAATCTTTTACCCAACTGTAAATACGACTGACCTGTGAAGGATTGACTTACCAATTCTGGTTAAAATGAACAGAAATATATCTACAGTGAGGAAAGTGTAACTATCGAGCTATAGTGGAATGTCTTGGTAGTTAACGAATAGTGACTAATTCGGTTCAAAGAGTGTAACCAATTAATTACAAGTCGTTGGAGCTCATGATCTGTAGGTCCATAAGGTCCCTCTATTAGCTCGTAATTTAGATTAGTAAATTGAGTAATCTTGATAAGATTTGAAATTAGGGTTTAGAATTTGAAATGTTTAAATTCAATTAGGGTTTCTATCTATTGTATTCGATACAATTAAAATGTTTGATTTTATTGAAATTAAACGAAATTGGAGAAACGATTAATGTTTAAAATATGATTTAAATATTAATTGAATAATATTAATTTCATAACTAATTTAATATTTAGATATTAAATTAACAAAATTAATTAAAATGTTTAATTAATTAGTTTTATTTAAAAATTAATTAATTGAATTAATTTTTTAATAAAACTAATAAATGAAATTAAATGAGTTTAATATTAAAATGGTTTTAGAAATCATTTTTAGAAAAACCTTTTGAAAATTGGTTTTCAAAGTGGAGATTTTCAAAATGTTAGAAATCTCCACTATGTATTGAACTTTCTTATTCACATCTCCATTTTCTCCATGAAGTAGGAGTTGCCTTTCATGCAAGCCATGAATTTGCATGGTGAAAGCTCTATAAATTGGAGAGCTCAGCTGAATTATGATTCATGCTTACAAGAGCTTCTAAAAGAACTCTGCAGAAACCTCCCTCTTCAAATCTCATATACAATCAGCTTAATTTAGTGTTTCCACCACACAATCCTTGCAGAGAATATTTTGGTGGTTATCTACTTGAAGGTTGAAGCTCTTTCACATGGAACTCAGTTGAACTTGAAGAGGATACTTCAATGATATTGTGTTCAGCAAACCCTCTTCTGTAAAAGTTACTTTGAAGCATGTTTTAAACTCAAATTAAGTATGATTAGAGTGCTTATTGATTCTACTTTTTCTTTGCTACACGTTAATATACTCTAACAGTAGGGTTCTATAGTTTGTAAACTTTGTATGAACAAACTTTTATGTGATTAATAATATATGATATTTTATTCACTTTGTCTATAAAATATGTGATATTTTAGTTACATTAACTACAAACCAATAAACTAACATCCAAGGTTATCATTGTAACTTAAACATGTATGTGGAGACATACAGGTGGATCATGTTTAAGTGATAACCTAAATGGTCTGTTATATATGGATAAGGTTGGGTACCTTATCCCGGTGATACTACGAGTATGGCCCATTTTGTAGGTGTTACAATTGTTGTAAAGTGCTACAAATGATCTGATCCTAATCATTCATGTATTAGACATGCAAGTGGAGATATTCTATACAAAAGAATTTGTATAAGACCGGACCACGAAATGTTTAGTCTCATTATATAACACCATTCATAATGGAGACTTACATCTCACCAGGATGACCATAGGTAACATGACTTCAATCCTGAGTGAGTTGTGAACTCTTGCCTATGAGGGTGGTCCTTTGATTTGTGTGGGTAAGAGTGGCGGATCGTCGACTCAACAAGTTTACCATTTTCGAGATTCGTCTGATTGGAAAACTGGGAATACAGCTACACAAGAGGGAATTCACTCCTTCCTCAAAGTAGGGGTAAGTAGATAAATTGCTCCCTTAAGGGTTGATTCCGAGTCCTGAACAATGTGGTGACACTCCCTCTCCTGGCACGATAGGGGTTTAGTCATAGTAGGACTATAATCTATTGTTCATTAGAGAAATCAGTGGTACTTAAAAAGTTAGATGTAACTATAGAGGCATACGGTAATTTGGTCCAGTTGTACTTACGAGCAATTTATGAAGGGTCATCGTACTATTGATTAGTTATATCCAATGGACATAGAAATATATCTGTAGTGCAAAGAGTGCAGCTGTCGATCTTTAGTGGAGTGTCCGATAGTTAATGGATGGTCGATAATGTAATTAAAAAGTTTAATTAATTATTCATGTACCATTGGAGCTTCAAGCTACAGGTCCATAAGGTCCCTTTAGCAACTCAAAAGAATTTAGCTGAGAATCAGTTTTTGGGTTAATTTAAATTGTTCAAATTAATAAGAGGGATTTAATTATATATGATATAATTAAATTATTTCAATTATATATGATAAAATTGTCATAATGTATTTGCTATATTATAGTTTAATGGAGGAAATAAATATTTGAATGAGATTCATAGTTGTTAGATTTAATATAAATATGATTTATATTAAATGCCATAAAATAGAGAAAAGAAACTATAGTTTATGTTGTATGTAATACAATATTAAAACTATAGGTTGTATGTTATATTTGATATAACATATAGTTTAATATAAATATAATATGATAAGTTTTAGTTATTATATTTATTTATTTTATTTTATTATTTTGAATAATAACTTCCTCTTTTCTCTCCAACCATCTTAGTGGGTGGTTATTGGTTTTGTGGCAAAAATGAATAAAAGAAAAATTAGTTTTCTTTTTCTTACTTTAACACACATATGGCTAACATTGGTTTTTGGCTAAATGATTGAGTGAAGAGAAAAGTTATGTGTGCTTCAATCTTCTTCTTCCTCCAAACTTAAACAATCCCTCTTAACCAAAATAGTCAGAGCCCACCACTCCTGGGTTCTCACCCCGAGAATACCAAAGGTTCATTGTGGTAGTGTCCTCTATGTTTGGTTCGAGAAGTTCTTAAAGAAGGTCTTCAAGAGTTGCTAAGTTCATGACTGTACAAGGGAGTTACGTGTAGAGAAAAGGTCTTTAAAGGTAATGTATCTTGAACCATTTTTCTTGTATCAAGCATGCTTAATTTATTTTGAATGCATATCTTGTAAGATGAGAAGAGTCTATCGTACAGACGAATTCTCAATCGTTTAGAAGAAGGCAAGCTATCGTATAACAAAATCCCCATGATCGTTTAGCTACGACCAGCTGAGTGAACTATCGTGTAGTGTCACTCCACGATCGTTTAGTCTCTCTTTCAGCTATCATTTAATGAATCCAATTCACTTGACAGCGACCCATGAGTATTTGCCGAGAATAGCAACTCTAGCAAATCTTTTAGCAAATCTCTACTAAATTTAGGAAAACATTTTTCTTTTTATCTTACGGTTACCATGAAAACCACCAATAACCTCCCACTCAATTGGTTATTAGAGAAAAAGATATAACTATCCAATAATTAGTATTATGATAAATATATATGATAACCAACTTACCATATTATATTTATACCCTATAGTTTTAATATTTCATCTCATGAAACATATAAACCATAGTTCTTTTTCTATTTCATAGTACTTAATGTAAATCTCATTTACATTAATCTTCCACTTGATATGTTTCATACATTACACCGATCATATCATATATAATTGAATTTCTTTTTGTCAATTTGAACATTTCAAATCAACACCAAGAACTGATTCGTTAACTATCAAGGTCCACCACTATAGCTTGATAGTTACACTCTCCTCACTGTAGATGTATTTCTGTCCATTTCGACCATAATCAATAAGTCGATCCTGAAGGATAATATATTTACATTGCAATAAATGCTTTATACACATTAAAAGAGATAGTATATTTACATTGCAATAAACACTTTAAAGAAATAAGTTCCTCTTTAGTTCGTGAACAATATATACATCATTCAAAATAAGAAACCTATTCTGTAAAGCTAACTGGAGCCCTCCCACTGTCGCAACTGAGATGACGTGCCCGGTGCCTACTTGCATCGTCATCTCACCGACCTCCGGCTATCGCCAAGATCTAATCCCCTAAAAAGAAGAACAAACATGTTTAGTGGCCCCGAATCAATTATCCAAGCTGAATCATCATTCTCCACTAAACAAGTTTCGAGAACTAGTAAATCATATTTACCTTTATCGGCCTTGGCTGCTTTCTTTTCTTTCAGATACCGAGGATAGTTCCTCTTCCAGTGTCCATCCTAGTTGCAGTGGAAACACTTTCCCTTTTCAACCGGTGGATGCCTCCTTGGGGCGACAGGCGATAGGTTAGCAGGCGCCTTCCCTTTTCCCTTACCATTCTTCTTCTTCTTCCCCTTTGCAAAGTTAGAAGTAGAAGGTGTAGACTTTGTTCCTGAGGTCAAACCTCTATGGAATGTCCTGAAGAATGAAGCAACATTTGCCTCACCCTTATTCTTCTCCTTACTTTTCAGTAAAGATTGGTAGGTCTGTAACTCGAGGAGAGTTGTAAGGTTATATTTCACTTTGTTAAGAATCACATTGCTAACAAAGTGCAGGAAGCTCTCCGACAATGAATGCAAGACTATGCTAACCTGGTTTCCCTCATCGATGGTAGACCCATTCAACTCCACCACATTAAAGTGGACCATCATGTTAAGCACATGTTCACGAACAGGGGTGCCTTCTTCTAATATATATTTAAGAGCCTCATGCATAAGCTGTTTAAACGGTTGTCTGAACATCCCCTGCAGGGACTCCATGATCTCACGCGTTGAGACCATAGGCTCATGTTTCTTAGCCAAGACTTTAGAAAGACTTGCCAAGATGTAGGCTCGGGCCTTCTCATTGCCCATGTCCATCGCTCATATGCCTCTCGAACATTTCGAGCGGCATTTGGAGCTAGAATAAGAAGACAGGTGTTCGTGAGAGCGAACATGAGATCCTCGATGATTAGGATCGTCGTGATCATGTGTTTCCATGTTGTGAAATTATTGCCAATTAGTTTTTCAGCACTTAACAAAACCAACGTGGCTGTTGCCATTTTGAAAAAGAGTTGTTGCTAAAAATACGAACAAAACTTTATTAGATTTTGCTAAACCATTTTTAACCCAATCAGTTTTGCAAAACAGTTTCAAGTACCCTAAGTTATAGACTTTTATTTTGCAATGATGCCCCAGTGAGACGGGACAAACGTCATCGGTGGGGTAATCAGATGTCCCTTCGCTGGGATGAGACATTCTCAACCATTAGGCAGAACGAATTCTTGGAATTGAACCTAACAGCCAACATTTTTCGGTCCAAAATTGTTAACCTTTAACAATTTTGTGTAAGTGTGACCCCTCGTTTTCGGTGGTAGAGTCTCGCCCTAATGAGCCCACCATAGGGAAGAAGTAGATTAGGACAAGAGACTAAGTTACCTTATCCTCTTACAGGAGATCAAATAAAGAAATATGCAAACTACCATCCTTTAGGGGGACACTCCCAGGGTGCCTCGAGGCGATGCATAGTAACTTTATTCATCCTAACTAGGGAGACCGAGGGATATGTTGTCGCACTTCCTACTCCCAGTTACTATGAACACTCTCTCCATCCACCTTGATATTGACCTACCCAAATACCATCCGTTAGGAGACACGCCAAAGGTGCCTCGAGGTCAAGGGTAGATCTCACGGTGTGGACTATTTAGGAGAAACGTGAAAGGTTTAAGTGAAGCATCTTATACCCTAAGTACCTCCCACTGAATGTTCTACCTAGGGGTTCATTAACTTAGACAATCTGGCTACTGATTTTAGTCTAACAATCTGGCTACTGATTTTAGACTAAGTCATCTTTTTAAAACTCTGCTCATAAACAACACTTGTCTATGAAATAGAAACAAATTCAAGTAGTCACATTTAAACACTTCAATGGACTGTCCTTAACTTGCATGCATGCATCAAATCTATCTAATTCACCTTTCCAGGTAAGTTTCCAGGTAGGGGTGTTACATTTCCGTCAACTTAAATACCCCATCCTAGACAGAACCCGCCTTAAACAAAAGGTCCCTTATAGATATATTTGCTACACTTTAACTTTTTATTAGCTAATTTAATCCTATTAAAATGATTAAAAGATTAAAGCCTTAGGGTTGCTAATCATATTAGAACCGTGATCTTAGGTCTATGTGATCCAAGTAAACATTTTAAAACCATGAATTAAACATAAGTGAGCATGCATGTCTTTCTTATTTCTTTTAGTTCTAATTTCTCTTTAACTTTTAAAAAGAAACAACTAAAAAACCATTGCGCACAACGAGGTGTTTATAACGCTTATAAAGAAACCTATATGCCATGCTTCATGTAATGTCTGGTCATTACTATATATAACTTTTATATAAAACATAATAACCAAGAAAACATGTTTTCATTCATCCTTATAGTATAAAAATTATAATATAAAGATGATGCATGTTAATGTTTTCTATGCATGCATAAATATAACTCTTATATTATATGATACATGAGCATGCTCTTACATAATTAAATCATGCTTCTCTAAATTATAACATTTACAATAAAGAGATGATGCATGACCAATGCATAATTGATGCGTTGTTTTATGAGGTGGAATTATGGAATGAAATGCGGTAATGGAATTGCCTTGAGCAATCAAGCTTTCTCAACAAAATCTAAGTATAAACTCCACTGAGTTTCCTGGTAAGTCCAGGGTTGAACTCAGGAACTTAGGAAAACAATATTGGTGATAATTTTTCACGAAAACCTTGTGATAACCGGTAACTCAAATAGTTGTTTAGTGTTGTTGGTTGCGGTAATGAAATAAATAAATGCGGCAGATTTGAGAAGAGTTTGATTATGCGATAAATGCACTGAGTATGCGGATGAACGGATTGATAAGGTCTTTAACTAGCGTTACCTGGGAATGTGTCAAACTATGCGATCATGCTACACTCATACACAGCAAGTCATTTTCCAATGCAAATGCGGTGCTCCTAAGTCTAGGACGCATGTGTTGAATGCGAAAGTGTCCATAGAGCATATTCCTAAGTCTCTACTCTTTTCCTATGCAATGATGCAAGATGCACACAAAGACAAGATGACCGCACACAATCATATCCTATCTCAAGGATGCATGCAAACAGTGCTTATTCCTAAGCTCCTATCTCTTGATTATGCGTTCTAATCTGACTCTCCCGAGCCTAGATTCTAACCTGACTTTTCCAAGCCTAGATCCTGTCCTTAGACTACCCTCCCGAGTATCTCTAATGGACGAATGAAGCATACATAATACAAGACAATCGCATAGAATGAAGATCCCCAGTTATGCTAGCTAAGTGCTTCTCAACCCATTCAACAGATTTAGCTACTCATGCGTAATAAACAGAGAGTGAACAGATATAGAGAAGTAAATTCCATTTCTATAAATGAGTTGAATACAAAATAACAATGGAAGATAAAGGTAGAGAGTCCGATAGCAATCCCTTGCTGCCCAAGGCTTTTACACTGGCAACTCTATTCGGTTCAAAAGATATTCCTGCTTCCACAGGAGTTGGCCCTCTCTCTGATCATGATGCTTCTGGCACTTTCCCAAGCTTACCAGAATGATCTATTGGCACAATCTTCTTCTCTCACTTCTGCCTTAGAATAAAAGAAAATCTAAGAACAAGGCTAAACTATCTAAGTAAAATTCTCTACTCTCCGAACTCCTGAACTGAAGGTTGCCTTCGGTATTTAAAGAGCCTTCGGGGTGAAAGGCGGCTTTTCTCTTATGATTGCACAGATGGGATGGATTTCATTCTCTGACTGATGCGTCGAATATTTGTCATCGAAAATCTGAGTGTACTTGTTATCATTAGCGGCTTGTCAACTTAATTCTGATTCGACCGTCATTAGCTTTCTGTCCCATCGTGATTAATTATGCTTTTCACCTAGATGCGCCCACCAAGTTGCGTCAGCTCTATGCGGCAATCCTTCTTGAGCAGATGTTTGCAAGCACGAATCACCATAAATCCTTGCGGTAATACTGTGCTCGACCATTGATTTCTTGTGATCGCACTTTTCGCCTTGCATCAACGCATATTCTGCATAAAAATACAAAAATTAACTATTTCTATGCGATGAACGCATGCGACCGCAATGTTATAAACTTAATGCTTTTTGGATGCAATTTAACATATTTTATCAACGCAAGCCAGCATTGTTTAAGAACTTAGCAGTGTAATAACGTACATTTCTGCCTGTTATCAATAACCTAAGGTGGGATTTACTATATGTTTATACTATATGACATATTAAAAACATACATCGCATGTAATTAATAAAGGATTAATGGACTGAGATGAGCCTTTACAAAAATCGGAATGAAATAACCCTATCTATTACATTTTTCATCGAGCAAATCGGTTCACAGGCGAACCAGGTCTTGAACCGCCAGGAGTACACCATCATGTAGTAAACGCCGAAGGTAGATGATTGCCCCACGCACATTAAACGATAGACGCAAAAACTAAATGATAGCATAGACGACAACAAAGTTGCGAAGTTTGATCATCTATGCAATCGCTCAACGCAGCGATAGGTAACCGAATTACCTTACGTTAATAAGTGATCGTTGAGTCAATTACTAAGCGATAAAGCTTGCAGACCTAAACGATCGTCTAGTGCGCGCGAGCATTAAATGATATGCGAGCATCCCATCGTCTACACAGCCCAATACTCAGCGATTGCGTACCCGAGTCCACACGATGCGATCAACCCTTGATCGTCTCCTTCCTCGAAGAACTGCAACGCTTTCTCTGATCTTCTTCACGAATGACTCAAAACTCAAACAGACTTTAAATTACAGACTCGATAACGATTATTAATGCCCAAAAACGCAGGGGTCTTTACAGACAACCGTAAATGTAATAGAATTAAATCAAACCAAGGCTAACATACACGAAAACATCCATTAATGCACACATCCACAGCAATTTAACGATTAAACAGAGTAGAAATGCACCCACCAAGAATGTATATGTAATTCGTTGAAACAATGAAATTGGAATATGAGAACCTGACTCTGATACCAATTAAAGGATCTCTTAATGAAGAGCATCCATGAGCGCATTCGGATCTTTCCAATTTCACCGTGACCAAAATACAACATATACATTCTAACATACAGTTATGCAAACAAATAGTAATTAACGGCATGCTTTGAACACTAAAGAATAAGGGAAAGAGTTCTCATACCAGTTGAAGACCCTCTTCAAGATTTAGAACTCAGATGCAGTGGAAGAACCTCCACCCGTACGCTATCGCCCAACAAATGCATCGTTTGCAGCAGCTCAATCAACCACGAACAAGTGAATGTAGCGGGGACAACACCACCAAAATGGAGCCCTTGGTATTCTAAAAGTGAGAACCCAAAGTGTGGTCTTTGGTGAGTTTGGTAGAGGTTGGAGAAAGAACTAATCATGTAGACGATAAGCAAGTGGGAGAAAAAAGAAAGCTATTGTATAGCTAAATGCTTATCATTTAGAAGAAGCTACACGATCGTGTAGGTTTTACTAAGCAATCGTTTAGTAAAAGGTAAACGATCGTTTAGAAAACACGGCACACTATGCCATCGTTTAGGAAAGCTAAGTGATCGTTTAGGCGCGAGGTGTGCGATCATTTAGGCGCTGAGCGACTATCGTATAGGCTCTCGACTTATGTGATCGTTTACGTTTCCACACCGATGCCAAATTTTTCAAACTCTTGTAAAATGAAACTAATTTTCATTTTATCCTTTGGTTACCATAATTGAAGTGGCTGTTCCCACTAACGCACGTCCGAGAAGAATTTTAGGCCAATTATCATATAATTAACCAATTAAATAATTAATAAATATAATCATATTATATTCTTACCCTATAGTTTGATGTCACATATCTACTATAGTAATTTCTCCTTTACTTGATATAAATCATATTTATATCTAATTTTCTCCAAAATAATGTAACTCATACATTTAGTCAATTATATCATATATAATCAACAAGTTTAATTATATCATATATAATCAAACTCCCTCTTGTCAATTTGAACATTTCAAATTAACCCAAACACTGATTCTTGACTTTATCCAAGCTACCCAGGGGACCTAATGGACCTGTGGCTCAATGATCCGTGAATAGATGACTAAACTCTTTAGCCACGAAATCCACCATCTGTTAATTGTCAGGCATTCCACTAAAGACCAACAGCATAACTCTTTTTACCACAGATGTATTTTTGTGTCCATCGGATATAACCAATCATGAGTACGATGATCCTTCACATATGCTCGTAAGTACAGCTGGACCAATTTACCGTTTTGCCCCTGTAGTTACATCTCACTCAATAGTACCACTGATTCTTCTAATGAACAATATAACATAGTCCAACTATGTGTGAACATCTCTCGAGCCAAGAGAAGGTGTGTGGCGCCACATCGTTCAAGCATTGGAATTAGCCCTTAAGGGAGCTATCTATCTAATTACCCCTGCCTCGAGAAAGGAGTGAATTCCATCTTGTGTAGCTGAGTTCTCAGCTCCCAAATCAGACAAATCCCCAAAATGGTAGGTTTGAATCGATGACCTAGCCATTCGCACCTATACAAATCAAAGGACTTCCCTCAATGACAGAAGTTCCCAACTCATTCAAGATTGAGGTAATATTACATATGGTCATTCTAGTGAAGTGAAGTCTCTGTCATGAACGGTGTTATATAACGAGACGTTAACACTTCGTGGTCAAGTCTTATACAAACTCTTTGTCTAGGACGCCCCCACTCGTATGTCTCCAACATGAATTATGAGGATTAGACCATCTGTGACAAGTCACAACACTTATGATTAATCTACAAAGCGGGTTGCATCCGTAGCGTTACTAAGATAAGGTTTCCCTCCTATATCCATATACTACAGACCATTTTGATTATCACTCAAGACATGATTCACTTGTATGTCACCACATACATGCTTAAGTTACATACAGATAACCAAGGATTTTATGTTTATTAGTTTGTGGTAAAGCAAATAAACATGCAACTGAGCAAAATAGAAGATGTGAAGTAAAATATCATATATCATACAACACAAGCGTTTGTACAAACTGTTTATAAACTACAGGACTCGAGACTTTAGGACATCAACCCCAACAGTTCCTTCACAGGTCGTTCCTATTTACAGCTAGGTCAAAATTACCATTTTACCCCTGTAAATACATTTTGCACCTTAAGCTCCCACTGACCTTCTATTGAACAATTGATTTATGATACCTTTTATAAATCATATCCCTCTCAACCAAGAGAGGGTGGAGCCTTGTTGTTCAAGAACAGGCATCAACACTTAAGGGAACAACCTATTTGCTAACTCTAAGTTGGGTAGGAGTGAATTCCATCTTGCATAACTATGTCCCCAACTATCTATCAAGTCTTATCCCCAAAATAGGAAGTTTATTCAGCAGTGCTATTGGACTACTCTTACCTATGCAGATCAAAGGATAATCTTGTAATAAACAGTAGTTCATAATTAGTTTAGGATTAAGATTGAGTTATCCTAGGTCATAATTAGGTTGAAATAGTTAGTTTTAACAGTAAACAGTTGTTATAAAAAAAAAAAAAGCGACTATTTCGAGGTCCAGTCTTATGCAAACTCATTGCATAGGATGCCCCCACTCACATGTCTCTACATGAATGATTTGTGGATCACATCATTTATATCAGTATACAAAATGAGTCACATCCAAATAGTGTTACCAGGATGAGATACCCAACTTCATCTATATATTTATAGACTATTTATGCTATATACTATAACTTGATCCTGTTTATGTCACCACATATAGTTAAAGTATTTATACTATAGCCATGGATATATTTATTGGATTTTCATAATAAAATACAATAACAACAACTTTATTGAATAAAATACTTAATAATATTTTATTGATAAATAAATTATTTAACATGAATTACGAACTGCAAGTTTTAGGACATTCCCAACAATCTCGCACTTGGACTAAGACTCCAGTGAGAATAAACATATATATATATACAATGTCTACAATGTTGAGAAATATAGAGAGAAAATACAATAAACTAGGGCATCTAAAATACCTAGTACATATTCTCCCACTTGCCCTAGATTATGTTGCTCGCAGTCCTAGTCCAACAAGGTGGCCCTCGAACACTTTAGCCGAGAGGGCCTTCGTAAATGGATCAGCAAGGTTGTATTCTGAGGCTATCTTCCTGACGATCACGTCTCCTCGATGTACTATCTCCCTGATAAAATGGTTCTTTCTTTCAATATGTGTTTGTTAATCCTTGGTTCTTTTGAGTTGGCAATTGCACCACTAGTGTCACAATACAAAGTTATGGGTAGGTGCATATTTGGAACTACTTCCAAATCTGCTTAGAATTTGCATAGCTAAACTGCTTCTTTAGCTGCTTCACATGCAGCTACGTATTCTACTTCTATTGTGGAATCAGCGATACAACTCTGTTTAATGCTTCTTCACACTATAGCTCCACTATTAAGAGTGAAAACTAATCCTGAAGTAAAGTTCTTAGAATCTACATCAGTCTGAAAATCAAAATCAGTGTATCCGGTAAGGATTAAATTCTTAGGTCCATACACAAGAATATAGTCCTTCGTTCTCCTTAGATACTTGAGAATGTTTTTAACAACTGTCCAATGACTGTGTCCTGGATTTGATTGGAACCTACTGACGATTCCAATTGCAAAGCATATGTCAGGACGTGTACACAACATTGCGTACATCAAGCTCCCAACAGCATATGTATATGGAATTCTTTTCATTTCCTCAACTTCTTGAAGCGTCTTAGGACATTGTTCCTTTGAAAAATGAATTCCATGTCTAAAAGGTAACATACCCCTTTTGGAATTTTGCATATTATATTTTGACAACATCTTGTCAATATAAGATGCTTAGGATAGTGCTAGGGTTCTGTTCTTTCGATTTCGAAAAATTTGAATCCCTAATACATATTGAGCATCACCCAAATCTTTCATTTGGAATTGTGATGCTAACCATCTCTTTACGTCAGCAAGAAAATTTGTCTCATTCCCAATGAGCAAGATATCATCAACATGTACCAAAAATGCTACAGTTTTGTTGACTATTTTCTCGTATACACAAGGTTCGTCGACATTCTGTTCAAACACATAAGATTTTATTGCAGTGTCAAATCTTATATTCCAAGATCTTGAAGCTTGTTTTAATCCATAAATGGATCGTTTAAGCTTATAGACTTTCTGTTCTTCACCCTATTCAATGAACCCTTCTGGTTGAGACATAAAAATACTTTCTTCAAGATGGCCATTCAGGAATATTGTCTTGACATCCATTTTCCATATTTCATAGTCATAATATGCGACAATGGATAGAAGTATTCTTATAAATTTTACCATGGCAATAGGAAAAAAAGTTTCTTCATGATCAACCCCTTCTCTTTGGGTAAATCCTTTTGCCACGAGTTTGGCTTTATAGGTTTACACCTTGTCAATTTGGTCTCTTTTCCTCTTGTAGATCCATTTACAATTTATAAGTTTAACCCCATGTGGTTTATCTATAAGTTATCAAACAGAATTGAAGTACATCGACTCCATTTTTACATCCATGGTTTTTATCCATTGTTCTCGATCAACATCTTCCATTACCTGTTTAAAGGTCAATGGATCCTTTAGTCCATCATCATGTATGATGTCTTGAGTTTCTGTTAAACCCATATAGCATTCAGGTTGATGAACAACCCTCCGACTACGTCAAGGCATACTTAATTCTTGAGAAGGACGTGATGGAGCAACAACAGTTGTTGATGGACCAGCTAGATCAACAACTTTTGTTGATTTTTCTATTCTTTGGTCATTTCTTGTAATATTAGTTTACTGTAAGTTTGATGATTTTTAATATGATCTTC
This sequence comes from Benincasa hispida, assembly GCF_009727055.1. Taxonomy (NCBI): domain Eukaryota; kingdom Viridiplantae; phylum Streptophyta; class Magnoliopsida; order Cucurbitales; family Cucurbitaceae; genus Benincasa; species Benincasa hispida. Next base: position 61,242,447 of record NC_052353.1, read on the forward strand.
TTCAAAAAATGTAACATTTGTTAATACAAACACTTTATCTTCTTGAGGATCATAAAATAATCCTTCTTTTATTTCTTTTGGATATCCTACAAAGAGGCATAATTTTGAACATGCTTCCAGTTTCTTAGGGTTTTGTACCAACACGTGTGCTGGACATCTCCAGATCTGGAAATGACGTAAATTACATTTTCGTCCTCTTCATAACTCATGCAGTGTTTCTGAAACACCTTTTGAGGGAACGACATTCAGAATATATACCGTAGTCTGTACTGCATACCTCCAAAAGGATTGAGGTAACTGAGTGTAACTCATCATTGATCGAACCATGTCTAACAAGGTTCGATTTCTCCTTTTTACAACACCATTTTGTTGTGGTGTTCCAAGTGCTGTGAGCTTGGATTGAATTCCATAATCTACTAAATAGTTCTGGAATTGCAAATCCATATACTCACCACCTCGATCAGAACGAAGTGTTTTAATTCTTTTACCTAAAAAGTTTTTTGTTTCAGTCTTAAATTCTTTGAACTTTTCAAGGATTTCAAACTTGTGATTCATTAAGTAAATATAGCCATATCTAGAGTAATCATCAATAAAATTGACAAAATATTGATATCCACCTCGTGCTTTTACATTCATCGAACCACAGAGGTCTGAATGTATAAGTTTGAGAGGTTCTTTGGCACAAAGACCTTTTTTAGAAAACGATCTTTTTCCTCTGAAGAGAATTTGTGTTATGAACTGAAGAGAAACCTTGTGATGGTATTTATAGGCTTTGGGAATCAATCCTCATCATCTCCTAAGGCTCCAATGCGTGACACTTCCTACTTAGAAACTTTTGAAGTGTCTTCATCGTGCTTTGCCACCACCTACTTCTATGTCATTCACCTACTTCCATGCCACTCACCTACTTATATGGAGTTTGAGTTTTCTTCCTCATGCATAAGTCTTCTTTGCATGAAACCCTATTTGTCCACCTCCTACTTACTTAAGTTCAACCTCTTCTCAGTTTAGCCACTTGTCCAGATGAATCTATCAGTCCATAGCTCTCTCATCAACGCATCACTTGTGCCACACTAACCTCAAGGCATTGCAAGTCATTGCTTGGCTGCATACCCTTCTTCTCTCGCATGGCTCACCCTTGGCACATGTGTTTAACTACGACTATGACCATCGCATCCTTCCATCGCATGCTACTTTCTCTAGCCTTGTTCTATGCACCCACATGCCCTCGAATGACCTTGGTATATAACTCAACCTTAGCGCATAGCACATCATCAATGCATAACTAAGCCTTGTCAATGCATGGTTAAGTCCAACACAACCTCTATTCTTGGCTAAACCTCCTAGCCAATAGGTATATATGCTCAACATGTTATCCATATGTGTTCTACTAGATTTCCCAAGGCAAATGCTTAGTCCACAAGACCGCATTCTCATGCCTAGCCTTATGACTAACGCATACCCTATGACTAACCGCAAGCATGCCCTTGTTACTTGCCAACGCCCATAGCCTCTTGCACAAGACCAACGCATCTAACCTAGCAAGCCTTGTGTGTCGCAAGCCCTATAAACGCATAGACACTACATTATGTGCCCATCATGGCTTGACGCATCGTCTAGCTCATCGTGTAGCTCTTACGTTCATCGTTTAGCTGCCTCAACGCATGCCCAGCCTCAATCATCTAACTTTGCGCCCATCGCATAGCTTATCGCCTAGTGATCTCGTTGTCACTCATCTTCTAGCTCTCTCGTTGTCGCTCATCGTCTAGCGCCTGTGCCCATCGCCTAGCGCTTATGCCCATCGTCCAGTGCCTGTGCCCATCGTATAATGTTTACGCCCCATCGTTTAGCGCATGCGCCTATCGTTTAGCACTTGCGTCCATCATCTAACGCATAGCCCATCGTCTAGCGGTATCGTCTAGCTCATCGTCTAGTGCATCGGCTAACTCATCATCTAGCGCCACAAGTAGCTATGCAATCGTCCACGTACATGCTCCAATGCCCAGCGCCCATGCTCGCGTGCAACCAAACGCACCCTTGCTCGCGCCTAGCCCATCCTCGTCACTCGATGGCCCTTCCTTGTTACTTGCTTACGAAGCTTCTCGCCATCCCAATGCGTGAGTAGCCCTTGTCATGCCAACTCTTCGGCCAACATATATCCATACCTCATAAGCTCAACGTATGTTTGTCCTTGGCTTCAATACTTAATCCCTTATAACCTCTATAAACTTGGCCTTATTAGAGCCTTATGCATTAATGCTTCCTAACACCAAACGCATGGTTTCTTTTTTACTTCCTACTTAGCCAAATTTTTACTAATTAAGGCTCAACTCAAAGTTACTCAACAAATCTATTTAAACACTTAGAATTTTCTTTCTCTTCAACATAGGATTTAACTTATACTTAGTTAATTTCCTTAATTACTTGCTTAAGTAGGGAAATTGAGATCTGGGTTTCACATCCAACATGTTCGTGTAGGTGACACATGAGTGGTGGTATCATATGCAATGAGTTTGCATAAGACTGGACCGCAAAATAGTAACCACTAGATGTAACATCGTTGGCTAGTTAGGTTTCTATTTTAATAGGATGACTTAGGCGACTTAATCTTAATCCTGAGTATATTATGAATTCCTGTTCACGAGGAATTGCCCTTTGATTTTTATAGGTGAGGGTGGTCAATTTGCCGACCCAATATGCCTACCATTTTGGAGACAAGACCAAATGGGGAGTTGGAAACATAATAATATAAGATAGAATTCACTTCTTCCCATCTTCGGGGTAAATAGATGAGTGTTCCCTTAAGTGCTGTCTCCAAGACTTGAACAAAGGATCCTACCCTCTCGTTTGCCCGAGGGAGGTTTCTGTTTATTAGTTGGACTGTAAACAGGTTGTTCATTAGAGAAGCATTAGTACTTAAGGAGTCATAGATAACCCAAGGGTAAATCAATAATTTAACCCAGTTGGAGTTATGAACACTCATGAAGGACTAACTTGTCTTTATTAGTCTATATCCGCAGACACAGAAATATATCTGTAGTGAGAAGAGTGCAGTTGCGGGTCTTTAGTAAAGTTTACCCACAGTTAACAAATATTGATTAACTTGGTTAATAGGTTTAGCCAATTAATCTCATATCGTTAGAGCTTCTGATCTACAGGTCCACCAAGTCCCCTTGTTGGCTCACTAGAGGATATTTAAGAGGGATGATTTGAATTGTTCAAATTAATTTGAGGAAACCATATATTAATGTGATTAATATATAATTGATTATGGATATATCTATAATTCAAATTAAATTGGAAAGTAATATTTGAATAAGATTCAATTAATTAATTCAAAAGAATTAGATTCACAAAGAATTAATTAATAGAGAGGTATTGCACATATACAACATATGGTGTTTATGATAATTATATATGTATATATATATATATATATATATATATATACATTAAATTAAATTTAATGTATAAATAGCTATTAATTAATGTGCAAATTAAATTCAATAAGTGTTATTTAATTTTACTAATTAATTAAATAAGTGTTATTTAATTAATTAATTGTGAAAAACAGAAATGGGAAAAGGATTAGGAAAAGGGCTTGGCCCTTCTTTATAGAAAGACCTTCCTATGGCCCCTATGGGAGATACAGACACTGACAGTACACAACACACAAGTGTTATTGTGTAAAATTTTCCCTAAGCCACAAAGAGAATCTTCTCTACTCTCCAAACTCTTTTCTCCTCTCCCTCTCCCAATAGCTGGATACCATTTATCCCTCTATTGGAATCCTAGAGAATAACGAGGTTACTTTCGTGGTAGTGTTCGAGCTTGTTCAAGATATCGTTCGTGATCAAGATCGTTGGAGGAGCCGTTCATTGGAACTTAAAGAGGATTGTTCGTGAAGCTTGGGCATCTACAAAGGTAAGAATTGTTCTAATATTTTTTTTCCTAAAGCATGCTATATTACATGTTTATATTCCGTTTTAGTATACTGAATTTGTTTATGTAAAATTAAATTGCGGGATGCAAGGCGTTCACGATGCTTCCATTGCGGGATTCAATCCCTTCAATTGGTATCAGAGACAATTTCTTGCATCCACGTTCTTCGTATTTTTTGAAACAAAAGCAGTTTAAAGGTGGGTTTAATATTCTACATTTGGAATGTTTAAATGTCGATTTGTAGGATTGGATGTTTTCGATTTTGGTAGTAGATTACTTTTTAATTTGATTAAATTGTAAGGGCTCATTGTACTTTTTGGACAATATAATTCTTACTTCGAGCCTATAAGTTTGTATCAATCGAGAGAGCAATGGTTGCTGAAGAGATTAGGAAGAAATGAAAGTGTTTGAGGCAAGTTCGGAGCCGAAAATGATGTGAGAACAACAACATTCTGTCACTCAGCGTTGCAACGTTGAAAGGCGGATGCAACGCAAAGCAGTCGTAGTGTTGTGACGCACCGAGTTTTGACAGAGTGCTAACGGCACGCACGAGGATGGTTCCATTGTAGCTATTTTGACCTAATTCCCTTTGTATTATTTAATTAATATTAATTAATTAAATTAATATAATAGTTATATTAATTTAATCAATTAAATTTGTATTAGGGTGCCAAAATCGGTCCAATTTTTGTTGTTTAAATTAATTTGATTATGCATTGAATGGATGTTTAAATTAATTTTTCAATTCATATTACATTTTGTATGTCACATAGATTCAAAAGTACCTACCTTAGGATAAATATGTACATGCATCATAAATAAATATAAAGGGTTATATTTTATAGATGCATGATTGAATTAGCATGCTTATGCATCATGATATAAGTGTTATGTTCGTGATGTATGATTAACCTAAGCATGTCCATGCGTCAATATATTAAAATTGTTATAATAAATAGTGGAATGATGTATGTAAATGCTTTTTTTCATGTATGATTACTTAGATAAATATAATTGTTGTATTTAATCGATGTCTTTAGATGCAAATTTATACGTTTTAATAAAGCATTAAAATATAAGTGTTATAGTTTTAATGAGATAGTTTAAAATCTACAATCAAGAGTTGCATGCAAACATAGGTCCAAATTAATTTTAAATAGTTTAAAATTAATCAAGCTAGACTTATGTTTTTCCTATGGGATTAGGAATAGGTTATTCTTTTTAATTTGTTTTAATAGGATTAAAATGAATTTAATCAAAAGATTAAATTTATAAAATAATTGCCCATAAGGAACCTTTGTCTAAGGAAGGTTCTGTCTAGGAGAGGTATTTAAACTGACGAAAATGAAACACCTCCACCTAGGAACCGACCTGGAAGATGAATTGGGCAAATATTTTATAAGCATACAATAAATGATTGATTTATTAAAAAAATTAATAAATGAAATCAAGTATTGTTAAACTATTCGATATAAATGTTATATTGAACAAATTTTTAAAGGGACTTAGATAAATTCATTAGTCGGATTTTAACTAAGTATAATAAAATCCTAAAAATATTATAATACTTTAGTAGGAGGATATTGGTATATGTGATATATCAAATTTCAACTCTCACGTCTCTAAGAGTTCACACTGTGAGATTCATGCTCAGCTTCTGACTCGAAAGGCAAAGTTATTTATTCATAGTATGAGAATATGAAAGCAGAGGAAGACGAAATCCCACGAGTTGGGGCCCTAAAATTTGTAGTTGCCCTCCAAAGGAATATGGGAGAAACAAAGATACCCCATAAAAGTAGATTGATGTATGTAGATGTTGGGGTTGATGCCCTAAATCTCGTCGGGTCCTATAATTCATAAACACCTGTATGAACAAATATTTGTGATATAATAATATGAGATATTTTATTCACTACAGTCTATGAAATATGAGATATTTTAGTTGCATTAACCACAAACCAATAAACTAAGATCCTTGGTTGTCGTTGTAACTTAAGCATGTATATGGAGACATACAAGTGGATCGTGCTTTAAGTGATAACCTAAATGGTCTGTAGTATATGGATAAAGGAGGGAAACCTTATCCTGATGACGCTACAAGTGTGGCCCGCTTTGTAGGTGTTACAAGTGTTGTAAAGTGCTACAAATGGTCTGATCCTAACCATTCGTGTATTAGACATGTGAGCAGGGATGCTCTATACAAAGGTGTTTGTATAAGACCGGACTGTGAAATGTTTAGTCTCGTTATATAACGCCATTCATGACAGAGACTTCCATTTCAGTAAGATGAGCATAGGTAACATGACCTTAATCCTGAGTGAGTTGGGAACTCCTGCCTGTGAGGGCGGTTCTTTGATTTGCATGGATGCGAGTGGCCAGATCGCCGACTCAAACCTACCACTTTGGGGATTCGTCTGATTGGGGAGTCGGGAACTCAACTACACAAGACGGAATTCACTCCTTCCTTGAAACAAGGGTAAGTAGATAAATTGCTTCCTTAAGGACTAATTTCAGGGCTTGAACAATGTGGCGCCACACTTTCTCATCGCCTGAGAAGTGTTTACTCATAGTGGGACTATGATGTAGTGTTCATTAGAGGAATTAGTGGTACTTAAGGAGTTAGATGTAACTACAGGGATAAAACGATAAATTGGCCCAGCTATATTTACGAGCGATTTATGAAGAGTCATCATACTGTTGATTGGTTACATCCAATGGACACAAAAAAAAATATCTATAGTACGAAGAGTGCAGCTGTCAGTCTTTAGTGGAATGCCCAGGAGTTAACGAATGGTGGATATCGTGATTAAAGAGTTTAGTTAGTTATTCACGTACTGTTGGAGCTTCAAGCTACAGGTCCATAAGGTCCCCTTGGTAGCTCAATGGATTCATGTTAAGAATCAGTTTTTTGGTTAGTTTGAAGTGTTCAAATTAACAAAAGGGAATTTGATTATATATGATATAATTAATTAATTCAATTATATGTGATATAATTGATTTGATGTATTAGATACATTAATTGGAGGAATTAATATAAATATGTTTTATATTAAATTCCATAAAGGAGAAAAAGAACTATAGTTTAAATATTATATATGATGTGATATTAAAACTATAGGTTATAAATATAATATGATAAATTGGTTATTATATTTATTTATAACAAAACAATTATGAGATAATTTTTGTAGTTATTTTTTCTCTATTAACCGATGAGTGGGAGGTTTTATTCAGTTTTGATAATTGATGGATAAAATGAAAATCGTTTTCATTTTTTTAGAATCCAACGTATTCCAATCGCGAAAAGAAAAAAGGCTATACGATAGTTTTGAAAGAGTGAACGATCAAGCGTCGAGTTTGCTAAACGATAGCTCCTCGCTTCTCAACAATCAAGTATCCAAGTGTATACAATAGACCTTCTCATTCTCCCACTTACTCGATCGTATAGTTTCTTCTTCCCTCTACCAAATCCATACAGAGCCCACACCTCTTGGATTCTCACACCGAGAATACTAAGGTAACCGAGTGGTGGTGTCGATTTTCTTGTTCGAGGGTCGAGGATCGAGTTTTACTCAATTGTGTTCGAGTATCTACCAGTTCGAGTTTGTTGGGTTTGTTCGGTGCGTTTGTGCACTTGATCGAGTTTGCTTGAACGCTTGGCTAATTGATCAAGAGTATACTTGAAGAAAAGTACTTCAAAGGTTATTCTTACTCGATCATTTTGTATTTAACTTAAAAGCATGCTATAATTTACTCGTTGATGTATAACTTTTGTTATTTGATTATAAATGTCTTGTTCTTTCACATTGGGATTTGGAACAATCTTCTTTCGCTCAACGGTTCTTTTGTTTTAATTGTTCCTTCAATAGATGCTTAGGTCAACCATAGATCAGTCAGAAGTACCATGGTCGACTCTGGAGCCACCCATAACTTTATGTCTGAAACAAAGCCAGACAGTTGAATCTTCATTGAGAAGGAGGCGCAGGGAAATGAAAGCAGTGAACTCTACGACCTTACCTATTACAGGAATGATAAAGAAAGAAGTCGTAAATTTGAGGGATTGGAGTGGCCCTGCTGATTTCGTGATCGTTAAAATGGACGACTTTAACGTGGTGTTAGGGATGGAATTCTTGCTTGAGCACAAGGTAATATCAATACCCCTCGTCAAATGCTTAGTGATCATAGGGTCTACGCCCACTGTTGTGCATACCGAGATCAAACAGTCGAATGGGATAAAGATGCAGAGATTCGTATAATCCTAGCCTGTTCATTGAAACCATGGAAGGGAAAGCCTCTCAAGACATCCTGTGTGTCTTGGAAAAGTGTCACATTGTCGAGTCAAATAGCTTACACAAGTCCCAACCTCTAAAAAGGAGGAAAATGAAGCTCAGGCGTTGAAAGTTCCTACTAGGGGACAAAGTTCGAGTAAGATTACGCCCATAAGAGTTTCGATTGCAAGGCCAAAGAGAACGTTGTCTCGTGGGGAGCTATGAAGGACCAGTGGAAATCATCGAAAAGGTTGGAAAAGCCTCTTACCAGGTGCAATTACTGTCGTGGATAGAGACTCATCCTATCATCCACCATACTGATGACTGAAATATGGCTACTAGTATTTGAGGAGCGATCCACTACTCACTAGATTATTCTATATTTATCCCTACAAATTCCTACAAACAATATGTGATCACACGCTTTTTTAAGTATTTTTTTTAAAGAAATTTACAAATAATATTAGTTGTAGATTTGATTTAGGTTTGAAACTTAAAATTATATAATTTTAATTAATTAAAGGATTTTTTTTTTATATTTTCAACAAGAATATTATATATATCTTTATCGAACAAAGCTTGTGACGGAATATGATGAAAATTCTAACCAACATAGGGTATTTGCATGACTCATACTAATGAAGATTGAAGATTGGATGTATGTATGTTAACATATTTCAAAATTTTAACTGTTTGTAGAAGGTATTTGTTGGACTTATATGAAATTGACTTCATTCAATAGCCATTTTAAATGCAAGGTATTTATTTACTTTATGCCTAAATTTTGAGTTAAATTATAATTAAATCTATTTTATGATTAACATTAATTTTTTTGGTGTTATAACTTTTCATTTCTATTTTCAACCATTCATTTCTAACTATCATTTTTAGATTTTGTAGCTCTAGTTTTGTTTTAATGATATTATTTTGAGATATTTTTTTAAGAATGGAAGTTAATTTTGATATATTTTATTTTTTTTATTTGCTTCAAAATTCAAATATGAGAGATTGTAATTTGGTTTATTAGATTATATTTTGAGTTTTTTTTTTTTTCACCATATTCATAGAGATTAGGTAATAAGGGTATTAAACAGTATCAAACAACCCATTTTTCATTTTATTTTGGCCATTGATCCAGTTGCTTGTTCCGTCTTACAAATTCTCTTGTGTGAACAATCAGATGTACCAGACATAAGTATTGCCCGCACCAGTTTTTTCAACATTTTTCTTGTTCTTATACAACCACAACCAGAGCCACAGACATGTCTCTGCCACGCCCCGCCAACTTCACCTGTTTTAATTCCTTCTCATCAGGTTCGATCTTGTAATTCTCTCCTTCTCTCTCTGCTACCACAAGTTTACGAGTCTTTGAGAATGAAAACAAAACCAAAAGGCTGGAAAGAGTATGATTTTGATTTTGTAGTTATCATAACTATCATAAGTTATATGAGTCTTTGCGTTTAATTCCTTCTCGTCGGGTTCGATTTAGTCTTTTCGTTTATGTCTTTGGTCCTATACCGCAAATGTATTTTAATCCATCATCTCAGATTTTGATCCTTTAATCACTGGCCTCAAAAGGCGGCTAGAAAGAGTTGACATTTTAGTCAACATTAGACTTTTCACCGTGTGTTAGAGGTATCATAGATTTTCCCAGATGAGGGCAAGGGGCCGTCCACACATACCTCCATATTGGTATAGACAACAAATACCTATGTTTGCATGATATTGTCTACTATGGTTTCACTCTCGTATCATTGAAGATAGTTGTCTTTACTTATATTTCATTGATCTTTCCTTATCTAGCCAATGTGAGACCATGACTATGATCATACTCCAAAAAATACTCACCTCAAACAAAGTACCACACTTGAGCTTTCTCAAACAAATCTATCCACTCCCAATAGCGAGAGTTTGCTCTTCATCTTGAGGCAACTATCACATCCTGAGGCCACATTCAGATAGGACATGAGCATAGATAATTCCAATTGACAATGAGAGTTTATTTTGTTTTTACCATGACAGGGAAACGACAAGACCACCTAGGTAGAGCACAAGTGAGCCTCATTAATTCTCTTTGTTTGAAATCTAAGGATTTCTCCGACATACAGCTAGGTTTAGACCATAGCTTTAATACCAATTGATAAGAGCAACAAACCCTTCATATATCTTCACATTGGTTTGATATTGTTCTATTTCGGGCATAACCTCTCATGACTTAGCTTTTGATTTCACCTAAAAAACTTCATACCAATACTCGATAGAGATAATTGTTCTCGTTTAGTATATGGATGGCTCTCTTTCCTAGCCGATGTAGAACTTTGTTTGTAAAGTTTTGGTCTCTTTGTAATGGATGACTCATAACTACCTTAAGTTTAAAAAAAATGACGAAAGAAGGAAAAAAGAAATATGAGGAAAATAGTAGAGATTAAAAGGAAACATATGAAATCTTCTGGCTGTTCATTCTTAAAGCAGTAACTGATATTAAATTAAAGCATCTAAGAAATCTCCCAGTTATTCATGAAGAAGTTTACACCAAAATGGAAAAACCACACTAATGTCTGTATTGTTTCTGTCAAATTCTTCCTTGAACGGTTAAACTGCATATACTATTGTTCTATAGTGTCTATATTAAATTAAAACATTTTCACATGGAAGTACCTTCTTAACCAGTTTCTCCATTCCCTGAAACAAAAATTGGAACAAGGATCTAAAAATGTAGCTTTGGTATGAAATAACATTCAAAATCTTCTAATTTTATTTTCAGTTTTTTGTTAAATGATGGATTGATAATTTATTAGTCATGCAGTGCTTGGAGGAAGCAAGGAAAGAATTAATAAGATGTTTAAAAAGGTTGAGCTTTCTGTTTCTACATGTGATACTGGTTGGATGGCAATGGTTCCTACTCCAGGCTGCCCCAAAACCCCTCTTTTTCCTGAGTGCTTAAACTGGTTGTTGGGTAATCAACTCCCTTACAACCGTCCCATCATGACAAAGGCTAGGCTCTTATCTACCTTAGCCTGTCTTCTTGCTCTTAAGTGGTGGGATGCTGGTCAAGAACATTTGATCAAAATATTAGTTTCTAAATGTTCTTGGAGTTTTCTGTTCTTTGGAATTTAACTTTCTTCCTTCAAGCAGGCTTCAGTTGTCAACTGAAAGGCATTTACCTTCTCATGCAGGCCTTAACTTTATTGAGTCAAATTTAGATTCTGCTACTGATGAAAAGCAACATTCTCCTATTGGATTTCACATCATTTTCTCTAGCATGATTGAGTATGCTAAAACTCTGGAGTTAAATTTACCATTGCCACAATCTAACATGGATGCGTTGTTTCGTAGGAGAGAATTGAAGCCTAATAGGTAACTTAACTTTTGTTTTCGATTAATTTTATATTCTTCTTTCATATTGCTGGAGAAAATTTACTCTTAGTGAATTTATCCAAGAACATCTATTTCAAAAAGGAACAATCTAAACCTTTGAACAATCAATCATTTTTATGTTAATTGTCATCTTTAACATGGACTCTTTATCCATTTGCTCTATTCATAATATTGTTCTGTTTTATGGGTGCAGAAGCAACTCTGAAGGGGGACAAAAGCCTATTTGGCCTGTTCCTGATATTTCAGAAGGAATTGGAAAATCACAAGACTGGGACATGGTCATGACTTTTCAAAGAAAAAACACTTCACTGTTTAATTCTCCATTCGCAACAGCAGCGGCTTTTATGAACCTTAATAATGATAATTGTCTTGATTATCTTCACTTACCTGTACAGAAGTTCGGCAGTGGAAATTCCTTTGTAATCACTTTTTCTTTCCCCACCCCCCTCTCTCCATTTACATGTCAATTATTTGGATGTAACTCTTTTGTTGGAACTGAAATGCAGCATTTACAAAAGAGTTATGCATATGGTTGAATTATGCATATGGTTGATAGCCTTCAAACATTGGGTATTATATCAAAAAGAGGAAATTTAGAGTGTCCTGGACAAAACTTAAAGGTACTATTATACTTTATGATGTACTCAAAAAGACATATAAATTGATTGTTAGTTTTCTCATAAAAAGTGGTTTTTATCTTTTGTGATCGCTGTCAAAAGGATACCACTTGAATTACTCAATTCCGCTACAAAGTCTACCCGATGGAAAGTCGAGAGATAAAGTGGGCAAGATTGTGGGTATTCTAACTTCACTTCTGGTAAGGCTCATCGGTCAAGCTCAATTTCTAGATGCTACAGCTAAATCTAAGGCTACTACCTAGCTAGCTGTGCTCTTTCCTTCTCCCCTCTCAAAGCTACAAAATTCCGTCACGGGTTTAGCGCTTCGACCCTGTCCTCCCTTGGGGGTTGGTCTCTTGGATTATCCTTCCTGTTTTGAGTGTCTTCTTGGATAGTTATAGCGGCCCATAGGCGCAAGATCCCTTGGGAAACCATGAAACAACTAACACCCTTGATTGTTTACCCCAAAAACAGGCCTTGGCTCAAAGGGGAGGAAAATATACTCTTTAGATTCTTCGACCTGTGCAATGGCCTTCTGAATGTTACACGTCAATGGATATGAGGTTTCCTCGGTTTTTTTTTTTCAGAAAAAAGGATACAAAATTTTTCATCAAGGGAATGAAAAAATATGTTTTGAGATACAAAAAGATACTATAAAACATAACATAAACAAAAAACCACAAAGGATTAAGACATAAAATGAAGGTCATAGTCAAGCAATTAAAGCCAAAAGATTAAGGGTATGTTTGGATTGACTTTCTAAATGTTAAAACAAGAAACGAAAGGGGAATTTGTACGGATGACCCATTTTTTGGGGTCCAAAATGTCGAATGACCCATTTTTTAAAAATAATGTCAATTTATCCTCTGACATCATCGATATATCAAATTACGTAAATTGCCCCCACCTCTTTGTCTTCTTACCCTTTTACTGAAAACCAACCAAAACTAAAAACTCTTCAAGTGTAACAACTTCTCATAAGCTCTAGACGGTTTCGTTGCGTTTTAAAATCCATCATTTGGGCTTTTAAAAGATTCCGCTGCTGCCAAGAAATCGAATCTGATTGGCAAGTGGTTTCCATATGTGCCTGAAAATGTCTTAAACTAATCGGTAATGGGGAAAGGGTGAGTCGTTCTGGGTTTATAAATACTATGAACATATCATTTTTTTTTTGTTTGCTTGTGTTTTTTTTTTCGATGTGTTCCGAGGTTGAAGACGAGTAAAAAGAGAGAATGTGAACGAGATAAGTGAGTAAAATCGGCAAGAGCGATACTAGAGAGAGCGACACTGGAAATGGTGGGTCGTTCTAGGGTTTAGAAATATTGTGAACCTATGGTATTTTTTTGTTTGTTTGTTTTTTTTTTTTTTTTTTTTTTTTTTGTTTTCGATGTGTTCTGAGGTTGAAGATGAGTAAAAAGAGAGAATGTGAGTGAGATAAGTAAGAGTGAAATCGGCGAGAGCAACACCAGCGAGAGCGACACTAGAGAGAGCACTACTACAGAAATTGGATTACTTGACATTTTTTCAATGTCAAGTAAATGGTATACTTGACACTTATAAAAGCATCAACTATTCGAGTGTCAAGTTTAGTGTGATAACTTGACTTCGAAAAAACATCAAGTAATATGTTTCTTGATACAATTTTCGTGTCAAGTAAGATAATATACTTGACATTGGTGGTATGTCAAGTTTATTCGAGTGTCAAGTATAGTGTGATACTCTTTGACGTTTTTTATGTGTCAAGTATATGTCTTTTTGTTTTCAAATTAAATGCCCCAATCGATATTATCATTTTCTACCTTGTATTCCAACAATACAATTACATCAAATAAATAAACATTACACACTTGAGATCTATCAACTCAATATATTCACTAAAAATCCATATGTTCAACTATGAACACTCCTCACAAATTACAACAATATTTCTCTTTCACATGTACATGCACAAAATAAAATCTCAACTATTGCTTTTCTATACAAAACTCAACTTTCAACAAATACAAAAGTAACAAATTATTTAATAAATAACCTCTCAACAAAGTACATTATTTAATCTATACATTGAGCTTTAAAGTCTAAAGATCGAGAACTAAGGGTCAAGCAAGCCATGTTTAAGCCTGCAAAATAGAATAAAGGGCGATAACATCAAATTTTTAAATATATAAATAAGTGTTAAATTACAACAACGTAATCTAACCTATGAAAAGTTCAATAATAATGGTTACAAAACGCAAATTCCAACAACTATGTAATATTTTCAAAAGAGTTTCAAAGCCTTAATACCTATTAAAACATCCAAACATCGTTAACTTTGTTGGATAGTGGCTCCAATCCTTTGAAATCTTTGAATTGAACATCAAAAATTGAAAATAACTCAATTATTAGACCAATACTTCAATGGATAACAAAGAACTATTAATACTAACCTCCAAACTTACCAAAACCTTGCTAAGATCAGTCTCAAACCTATTGGACAGCAACTCAACTCCTTCCAATACTTCAATCTAACACCAAAAAAGTGACAGGTATTACTAAGTTAATGTCAAAACTTATTGAGTGTTCAAAATTTTTCAAGTAAAACCACCAACACCAACCAAAATATTGTGGGCAATAATGAACAAACCCAATATCCAATAGCAAACAAGATATACCTCATATACTTACCAAAAATCTTACCGAAATCAATATCAACCTGTTGGACAGCACATTAATGTTCTCCGAATCTTGAATCTAAAGCCAAATCACAAAAAGAATCAATCAATTTGGGTAAAAAAAACTTATGGGTATTCAAAAATTTCCAAGAAACCTACTAAAGTAATCAAAACTCACCAAACTTACCAAAACCTTACAAGAAAATACAAGATTCCAGCGAGATGGAGCATAGATCTAACGAGATAGAGTGAAGGTCACATTTGAACAGATCTGTTATAAAGCTAGACCTCAACGAAGATGTGGATGACCTCGACGACGAAAAGCGGATTTAGCTGGACCAACTTGACTGAAGCGACGAAAGCAGTTGGGGGCGTTCAGTTACAAATTTGGGTGGAGCTGAAGCAACAAAAGCGACGGGAACGTTCAGCTATAGATCTGGGCACGGCTGAAGCGATGGAATCGGTTGGGGGTTTTTGGCTACAAATCTGGGCGGGGCTGAAGAGTCGCAAACGACATGCACAACTAGGCGGCCAGTGCAACTGAGCAAACGATGAAGGAGAGGGCTGACGCGGCTGAGCAGACGACGGAATGAAAAACTCAATAACAACGGCGTGAACAGAGGCGAGGGGAGAATGAAGGATGACGATGGCTAGGGATCTCGGGTGTATGAAAGAAGAAAAAATTGGGGGGAAGAGGAAGGTCGTGAATGAGATGGTGAAGGAGGAGAGAAAGAGTGTTTAATTTGAGAGAAGGAAATGAAAATGGGAGAGAGAAATATTATTTTATTTGATAATTTTAGTAGGAGGGAAACCAAATTTGAGAGGGAAATGAAAATGGGAGAGGGAGGGAAACAAAAAATAAAGTCTCTACACGATCACTGAGTAAAGCAAAGGAGAAGAGAAAGAGTTTTTAATTTGAAAGGGAAATGAAAATAAAGTCTCTACACAATTGATTAGCTCTGCTACACGATTGCTGAGTAACACTAGACGATCGTCTACCAAATTTTACACAATCGTTAAGCTCGACTACACGATCCCTTAGCTCTACTACACGATCACTGAGTAATAAAAAGTTATACGATCGCCTACCAAATGTTACACGATCGCTAAGCTCAGCTACACGATCGCTTAGCTCTGCTACACGATCAATGAGTAACACTAGACGATCGCCTACCAAATGCTACACGATCGCTAAGCTCGGCTACATGATCGCTTAGCTTTGCTACACGATCGCTTAGTAACAAAATGCTATACGACCGCCTACTTAATGNTACACGATCGCTAAGCTCGGCTACATGATCGCTTAGCTTTGCTACACGATCGCTTAGTAACAAAATGCTATACGACCGCCTACTTAATGCTATACGATCGCTTACCAAATGCTACACGATTTCTAAGCTCGGCTACACGATCGCTGAGTAACAAAATGTTATACGATCGCCTACCCAATGCTATACGAGCACCTACCAAATGCTACACGATCGTTAAGCTCGGCTACACGATCACTTAGCTCTGCTACACGATCGTTGAGTAACACTAGACGATCGCCCATGAACACCTCGCAATCGCTTACCCGGAACTACACGATCGCTTATCAATTTCTATACGATCATCTATCAAATGTTATACGATCGCCTACCAAATGCTACACAATCACTGAGCTCTGCTACACGATCACTGAGTAACACTAGACGATAGCCCAAAAACACCCCGCGATCACTTACCTGGAACTACATGATTGCTTACAAAACATTACACGATCGCTTACTAGTTTCTATACGATCGCCTACCAAATTGGAGGCCTATCAAATATCTGAAATATTTCGTCAATCTTCGTTTTTTTTACCCTTTTACTTGACACGAAAAAAATGTCAAGTAAGAGCTTCTTATACTTGACACGTGAAACGTGTCAAGTAAGACCTTATATTACTTGATACGAAAATCATGTCAAGTAAAGGTTCGCGTGAAAATATCCAAAATATTCCATCAATCTCCGCTTTTTTAACCCTTTTACTTGACACGAAAATAATGTCAAGTAAGAGCTTCTTATACTTGACACGTGAAACATGTCAAGTAAGACCTTATATTACTTGACACGAAAATCGTATCAAGTAAAGGTTTGCGTGAAAATATCCAAAATATTCTGTCAATCTTCGCTTTTTTTACCCTTTTACTTGACATTTCTTTGTCCAAAATCATATTACTTGATGTTTTTTCCACAGAAATGTCAAGTAATTAAAAACTACAATTGTCAAGTAATGAAGATTTTGTAGTAGTGGAGCGACACTAGAGAAAGCAATACCAGCGAGAGTGATACCAGAAAGAGCAACACTAGAGAAAGTGAGACTAGAGGGAGCGATATCAGAGAAAGCGATACCAGAGAGAGCAATACTAGAGAGCGTGATACCAAAGAGAGTGACATTAACAAGAAAATGTCCAACGATAGTGTTTCTAGCGAGACTTAAACAGAATGTTTTTTTACAGTTTTTTTCTAAAGGAGTTTACTGATTGAATCTTTATTTCATGCAATAGTGATTTAAGATGTCAACACGTTCCAGAATACCTGTAGTCGACCGATTTCCCGGTCAAGTAATGAGTTTGACCCACATTGCTAATGCAAACAAGATTGTGAAGGAGAAGCTTACCCCACGACAGTTAGAGATGTTCAAGAGAACAGCTTTTGGGTGATTTGTAGTCATTGACATGGTGTTCAACAGCCCAATTATTCATCATATGTTATTGAGAGAAGTGAAGAGCATGAGAGCTGAATTAATGAGATTCTCTGTTGGTGGAAAGGTTGTCACATTTTTTAAGGATGATTTTTGTTGATGACTAGTTTATGGTGATCCTTTACGCAAGTTGATCAGAATGAATAGTCCTCATATGAACTTGCAATCAAGTATTTCGGTAATCGAGTGACAAAGGATACCTTGCATATCAGTCTACTAGATGAAAAATACAAGGAATTGGAGTTTGAAGATGACAAGGATGTTGTAAAGATCACATTAGTGTACTACACGAAGGTTGCAATGATGGGAAAGAACAAGCAGAAAAGTGCAGTGGACCTTAAACGTTTTAAGGACGTTCAAAACATAGAGTATTACAACAGTCTAGACTGTGGTACCATTATTTGGGAGAGGACACTCGATGCCCTATAGACTACATTGAATTATAAGAGTAATTTATACAAGACGAAGGTGAAAGAAAATAAAAATTATGTCGTGAAGTACTCTTTCCGTGGATTTCCACAAGCGTTTCAGGTAAATTTGCTTAACATAATAATCATGTTGTTTGATTTAACATTACTACTATTTTTAATATATGTTAAATTTTATTTAGGTATGGACATACGAGATCCTAGCAACATCGGTAGCTAGGAACATTGCAGAGCGAAGGAGCAAGATGGCTTTGCCTTGTATATTATGATGGTCATGCTCCCACTCAGTGTCTTTCAAAGTATTCGAGAGAGACATATTCGAGTCTAACAATGTAAATTTACTATATGCATAATATGTTTATTTGGTTGTTAAATTGACACTAACCATTTTACTGGGATGTTAATGTAGACCAAGGTTAAAGAGGGTCTTGTCATGACCGATGTTGAGAGGGAGTTTCGAGATTCCCCAGTGGACAGACGACCTATATTCGATCTAGGTGTCAATGATGATAGTGCTAAAAGTGGCAGTAGGTCGAGTAGTGTAGGTAGTTCTGAAAGCGACAGTGATGATCATCATGAAGGTAACAATGATGAACACGAGCATTCTGAGCATGAGGATGCTGAATGTGGAAGGGGTGGAGGGAGGGGGTGAACACGAGCATTATGAGCACGAGGATGCTGAATGTGGAAGGGTGAAGGGAGGGACATACACATATATCATTGTTGCAGTATATGTGCAAGGTTTGCATTTACTATCATTTTATGTTTTTACATGTTTAGTTTTTATGTGTTCATGCATCATCATTTTAGTTTACTAGTTGAAGGGTTCCATGGTGATTGAGGGAACAAAAAGGTCACCTATCCCACATACAGGTGACGATGCCACGATGTCGCTCATCCCATCTCAGGATCTCGATACCACTGATGCGACTGCATCTCATACTCTCATCCCCCCTGTAGAGCCTCAAAATATCACCACTACACCTACTCTCATCCCCCTCTAGAGCCCGATACCACAACATCATCCACTGATGTCTAACCTATAGAAGCCGACGTCCCACATACACAGTTTGACGTGCCTACCTCACCCACTNAACGATTCTATTTATTCATACCCGCGGACCATTGACAGCTCACTATCGAGGTTGGATGGTCATATATCGGGTTTAGATAGTCGTGTATCCAATATGGAGCAAAACATAACAGACATAAAAGGACAATTATCGGCCATCCTGTCACTGTTGCAGTATATGTGCAAGGTTTGCATTTACTATCATTTGATGTCTTTACATGTTTAGTTCTTACATGTTCGTGAACTAATATTTTAGTTTACTAGTTGAAGGTGAGGAGACGACAAGGTCACCTATAGAAGCCGACGTCCCACATACACAGTTTGACGTGCCTACCTCACCCACTAACATCCCACATCCAGAGGCCGACACGTCTGACTTACTCACCATGCCACATACAGAGGCTAACATGTCTGACATCCCAGAAGTCGACAATTCTAATATTGTTACGACCACGCAAGGAGTTACATTGTGAGTAATTTATTGATCAGCAATCTTTGTTTATATTTCATGATTTGAAATTATATTTTTTTATATCTCTTGATGAGTACTTTTTTGTTATCTGTTTATGTAGAAATCTCGAAGAACTACTCATAAGAGGAAATGTGTTGATAAATATACACCTCCAGCTCAAGTAAAGAAGAAAAGTGTGGATTCTAGGGTACACCTTCCATTTGAAAAGGTTAAGTATCCTCTCTCGGGTGTGCCTCGTCACTATTCAGAGTGATTATCAGGTACAATGTAGCACATGACGTTCCACTTGATATCTTTACACAAATGATGGGTGGATCACAGATGAGAATATCGATAACAAGGTTCGAAAGAATTCTTTTAAGCCAATATCGAAGCAATTTTTCAAGGAATTGATTAAACCGAGTTCATGGGTTGAATGTGATGTAAGTTTCCTAGTCTTGACTTCTTTACAATTGGATATCTTGTACTTTGACTAACGTAGTAATTTTTTGTGCAGACCATAAATACTTTATTTCATTTTATGAGACAAAAGTTTCATACCCAACCTAACATGTGCATGCATAAGTTCACCATCTTACCAATTGGAGAACAATAAACTTTGATATATTTTGTTGTGCAGAGTCATTTTACTATTATATATTTCATTACTTAACTTCTCATTTTATTTTGCAGAGTCACCTTAATGCTCGTAGTGGGATATTTAAATGAATAAAGAATAAGCCGAGACTGGAGGATGCCCTAGTATGGGAGAAGACACGTACAAGGACTACGTCACTAGTAAATTCGATGTCAAATGGGCAGATGTGGATTTCGTGTATTCGATAATGAACATCGGTGAGCATTGGATGGTCCTTGTAATGGACATTAATAGAAGCCATATATTCGTGTTCGATTCACTTCCGTCATACACACCAATAATAAATCTGGGGACTTGGCTGGAGCCATTAACTATCACAGTACCATCCCTACTTCAGTACTGTGATGTGGATCGTTCAAAGCCAGATCTATCCACATCCCATTGGAAAAGCACTCGACCTATGAACGCCAACATACTGCACAGGTCGCTTGATTGTAGCATCTTTGCAATAAAATTACTAGAACATTTGGTGACTGGTACTGATTCTTCCGTAATCACTCAGGAGAAAATGAGTGAATATGGGATGCAGTTAGCGTGTCAATTGTAGACGAATACTTTGTATTTTTTATGTGTATGAAACATGTATTTTTATTGTATTTTTTATGTATGTAAAACATGTATAAAACAATTTTATCAAAGTCCAAAATTCAAAGTTCAGTATTATACATTTTATCAAAACATGTATAATTGAACTATTGCTTTTTTCATTATATCAATGGAACTGTATATAAAACATTATATCAAAGTTCAAGATTCAAAATTCAAACATTGAGAAAGTGAGATTTTGAGAGAGAGCGAAATTGAGAGAGCAAGAGAGCGAGATTTTGAGAGAGTGTGAGATTTCACGTTCTGATTCTATTCATGACTGACATTCTAAGAGTCTATACATAAATTTGTATGGATGAATGACATTGTGAGAGATCGAGAAATACAGAGTGAGTACATTATTAGGTCTATATTTAAACAATCAACCTCGATCAACATTTGAGTCATTTCTGCCATTTTCAGTACGTCGCACAATTGTAAGCGGTTCGCTACAGTTTTAGCGGTTATGCCCATAATTCCCACACCTACCGCCTTTTATTTCTTTGTGAAATTCTCCTCTGAATGGTATTCTTCTCACTCTCCGTCGCCTGACTTGTGCCACAAACTTTGGAGGAAGGATAGTCTTTTCTATATATCCAAGAGCTCTCTTCCATTCAGATATGTGCCCGAGTAGATTTATAGGCTTCGCATACGCAGTCATTAAAGAGTCCACTGTATAAAATCGACTGCAAAGATTGTGAATGGGTATGTTTCGTTCCTTGACGGCCACAATTGCATGCGAACATGGGATACCAAGTGAGTCGAATTCTTTACACGTGCATTCTTTTGTGTGAAGATTCACAATACCGTCCAATCGATTATCTCGCACGTGGACCCAATAATAATTAGTAGGCTCAACCCGATATCATCTTCCCTTATTGGCCTCACTTGCCAATCGGGTTTCATAGTAGTTAGAGTGCAATGTCATTCGAGATGCCCAATAATTCCTCCGTTCGTAGAACCATGATTAGAACATTCCTCTAACATGTTCAATCAAGCATACTATGGGCAATAACCGATACTCTTTAGTTAATGAATTGAAATACTCTGCATTGTTGGACGTCAAGTTGTCATATCTTCGTTCTATTTGGTAAACTCGTGCCCACCTTTGAAGACTAATGTCTTCCAGATATTTTGTGACAGCTCCGTCTCGAAAACTACGGAGTTCGTCCTATTTTGTTTGGAACTCTGTCATGCGAAATGCCCTTGCTGCATCTCTAAATATCCTAACAACCGTACTGTTCTTAAAGTTTTTAATAAGATTCTGTTTTATGTGCCACATGTACAATCCATGAAATTTTATAGGAAAAAATACATGAATAGCATTGCTGATAGATACCATCTGATCGACACAAACACCAAGTTATCGGGTTCTCTGATACTGTATTTCAAATTCGACATAAACCATTTCCATGATCGATCGGTTTTATGGTCCATTATTGCATATGTTAGTGGGTATAATTGATTGTTCTCGTCCATAGAAATTGCAACCAACGTGGTCCCTTTGTACTTTCCTTTCAAGTGCAACCCATCAACAATTATCATAGGCCGACAACTTGCGAAACCTCTAATACAAGGCCCTAATGGCATAATCATATACTTGAAATGCACATCATCTTCAAGTTCGATCTCAAATAACCTAGATTCTTTATTTTTAACGTTTCCTCATAAGCATGTAGTATGGAGTATGAGTTTTCTAGAATATCTCTACTGAGATCATATGCAGCTTCCCTTGCATATGCTTTATTATAACTTATGTTCACGTCATAATCTCTTCTCATATCTTCAACGATATGACAAGGTTTATAAATACGTCCTATGCCTGTAAACTTATTTTTAATCAACTGACCAACAACCGCAGCAGTTACTTATCTATGGTCGTGATTCAAAATTCCGATGGAACATGTGTGTGAACGTGAGTACTTTGTGATCTTGAATATATCATAAAGAAACTCTAAACATAGATGTTAGCGGTGATGTTAGTAGATGGTCAATTGACATTATTTTTTTAAAATTGGTCATTTGACAATTTAGGCCCAAAAAATGAGTCATCCATACAAATTTTCCAAATAAAAACTTAGAAAGACTTGATAAATGCCGGCCAATTACAGTAGATATCCTGAATGGAACTCCAGTTGACTTGGTCTTCTGAAAATTTATTTCATACTCTTTAGATCGATTAGCTCAATTTTGAGAGGATGGTTTTACTGATTGCCTTGGAGGATATCTAAAGGATATCGGCTCTATACTGGAATTATTCAGGGCTTCTCAAATTACCATTTTTTCAGTGGATTCTGTTTTGGAAAACATCAACACCTGGACAAGCCGTTTCTTGAAATATGGGATATCAAGTACCTCAGTTTTCTTCTGATAGACCATAGAAACGTGAAAGAAGAGGTATTCTGCTTCTCGTTTAGATCCTTTCTTTTCTTCCTGAAACACAACTTCAGGAAACTATCACGTAAAAACGACTTGAATTCACCTACAGTACAACATTGGATTTGATACAATACCAGAGAGCTGTTGAACATTACACCGTAAACAACATGAGGATTTTTAAAAACGCCATATAGGCATGTCCGAACAATTTGTCTGTTTTTTTTATTCTCAATCTTTTGTCGTCTGTCTTGGGTGAACCAATGTTTATAAATAGAGCTGCATAATTCTATTTCTTGTTTCAGCAGCTTAAAAATTTGGTCATCAAGATTTTCTAAGATTAGCTGTGGAAGATTTCAACGTGTGTCACTTCACAGCACAGTTGATGAAACTGGCAACAAAGTACTGACATGGCAAGGACATGTAACTAACATTGTAAGATGTTCACGAAACTCATGTTTTTCCCCTTTTGTTTTTGTTTGTTTTGCGTTCAACAACATTTGGAGCTCGAGATGTGAACCTTTGGCATGTTGGTAAGAGAGTATATGCTAAACCAACTGATCATAGTTGAGTTATGCTCAGTGTTTTGAGAATGTAGTAGGTCTAATTATATACTGTTTGGGCACTGATGTTGGGAATCCACATCAAGTGTTTTGAATTAACAGAAGATGAAATGATCATCTAAATTCTCTACTTAACAGAAGATGAAATTAACAATGTTTCATTTGCAGTGGGTGGATTTAAAAAGATCTATGGGAAATGAAGCCGTTTGGTTGAATAATAAGGCAGTGCTGCCGATGGATAGAGACGTTGATAATTCCAGGTTACATTGACAGGGGGAAATCAGCGAAGGAAAAGTTTTCAAGGAATATCTTTTGAAAGTCAACTCAAGGGGCGCACTACAAAACGCAGTTGCTGGAGTTTAATTCCTTTTTTCTCACCATCATTGATCATCCCCATGGCCTTCCCATTCTTCTTGCATTTACTTTTACCTTAACGCAGTGAAAATGGGTATTCTTCCGTTGGTACAAGTTTTAAAATTTGACCCTTTTTTGGCTCTGCTTTCCCTATCAGACCAATTCTGGATATAGCCACGTAAGGAAAGAAAATCGATGACTGCTGTGGTGTCTATTTTATTTCTTTCCTTTACCGGTTGTGTAGGGAGCACTATTCCCCTGCCACTGCGCAACACTTGTAAATCGATGCCTAAACCTCCAGAAGAATCTCACGGTGGACTGCAACCTACCAAAGCTAGAAAACTTCTTCTTCTTGATCCTTTTTCTCTTCTCCCCATTTGCTTCTTTATTATTTACACTGAATGTAAATATCTCTTACCACAGATGATCCTTCTTCCCCAATTTCTGTGCATGTCCAAAGTATATCAGCCATGAATCTTTCCCGACCCACCAACGTTGGCTGTTTTACTGCCTCCTCCTCAGGTTCTGTTTACCAATTGATTCCCTGTGTGTTTGTGCTTTGATTGTGTTCTCTCTTTCTTATTATTTGTTTTCTTTTTTTTTTAATCACAACAACTTTTCTTGAGTTGGGTTTCTCATTTTACTCGTAATGTTGCTTTCCTGTGGAAGTCTGCGTTTTACAACCTTCGATGTTATGGATAGACCACCATTTGAGTCATTAATTCATGTCTTTTGAGTTTGGGTGGAATAGTGTTATAGCGTGCGCGCCGATTGAAAGCGATGCTAATAGATTAATTCTCCACGTTTGTGGTTTGTCTTTTCATGAAAAAGGAGCTTTATTGTCAAATTGATGCTGTGAAGAACCAAAAGGAATTCAAGTTTCCCTAACATTTGTATCATCTTCTTTCACTATATATATATACATATATATTTTATACTCTCTTAAAGAGGCTAGAAAGAGCAAACGCCTTGAACAGGCTAGGATTATACGAATCTCTGCATCAGATATCTGAATATTTATTAGTTTCTTTCTATGTTGCAGTCAGGGAGCATAGTTGAGTATGAGTTTAATGAAGATGAATTGGAATGAACTTAGTTTTATGTCAAGGACAAATTCTCAGGATTCTTTCTAAGAGTTATAGACTATTTTATCTCAACCAATAACATAACATCGAAGAGAGGATAAATTTTTTAGTCATTTGAGAATGAAATTTAACCTAAGTGAAATGTCCTAGTAAAAAATGTGCTTTTATTATCTTTTACATCAAATCCTCATAATGTTGATCTTTGTCCTATTTTCTTAGTGTCTTAAACCAGGGAAAATATTTGCGAGTAACATAACATTTGTGGCTTTTTTCTTTTTTGGGGAACATTCCTGCATACCCTTCTGATTTGTGAAAATTATTCTTCCCAACCAGCTTCTCTATTCCCTGAATTGGATGTGGACACAAAAACTAAAACTGGAGCTTTGGTATGATGTCATTTATTTTTTTTATTTTTTTCAGCTTGTTATCTTTCAAACCCAAGTTATATATTTTACTTTTACTCTTACAGCGCTTAGAAGAAACAAAAGAAAGAATCAAAAAATTGTTCGACAAGGTTGAACTTTCAGTTTCTGCATATGATACTGCATGGGTGGCAATGGTTCCTTCTCCAAACTCTCTTAACAAACCTCTTTTTCCTGAGTGCATAAACTGGGTACTAGATAATCAACACCCTGATGGCTCATGGGGCATTCTCCATGACCATCAGTTGCTGATGAAAGCCACTCTCTTATCTACATTAGCATGTGTTCTCACTCTTAAGCGATGGAATATTGGTCAAGATCACATGAGCAAGGGTATTCTTACTTTACTTTCTAGAGGTCTTCTCCATGAAATATTCGGCAATAAGCTCAAGGCATTTCCTTTGTTTTGCAGCCCTTAGTTTTATCAAATCTAATATAGCTTCAGCTACTGATGAGAAGCAACGTTCTCCTGTGGGATTTGACATAATTTTCCCTGGTATGATTGAGTATGCTAAAGATTTGAATTTGAATCTACCCTTGGCACCGATGAAAGTGGATGCTTTGGTTCAAAAAAAAGAGTTGGAGCTTAGAAGGTAATTTTAGCTCGCATGAAGAGTTGGAGCTTAGAGCAAAATGAGATTTAAAAAGTTTTGAGGTTTTTATTCCTGGAAATATGAGATTTGTTTTTCCCCATATAATTTCTTTAAAATATGGAATGGCTGATCGATGCATCCAAGTTTTCTGACATCTGATGCTCTACTTCAGTTCTTAGTATGATTGAGCAGGACTTTAAACACTCAGCAATTTATGAGTAAATACTGTAGATTTGTATTATTTAAATTAGGTCCTTTACTGAATAAGGAAAACATTTTCCTCACTGTTCCTTTTCTTCTATTTGGCCCTTGGCTCTTCTGTTCTGAAGCTGCAGAAGCAACTCTGAAGGAGGAAAAGCCTATTTAGCGTATGTTTCAGAAGGAATTGAAAATTTACAGGATTGGGAAATGGTCATGCAATATCAAAGGAAGAATGGATCACTGTTTAATTCTCCATCCACTACAGCAGTGGCTTTTATGCACAGAAATGATGATGGCTGTTTTAATTACCTTCGCTCAGTCTTACAGAAGTTTGATGATTCAGGTTCCTCTGACATTATTTTCTGCTTGTCTTTTCCTTTCTTATGGGGCATTTGGGGTAAGGAATTGGTTATTATAGTCCTAGGTTATTATAGTTGGGTTATAATAGTTTGTGTTTGGGGTGTAAATTATTTTAGTTTGAGTTATAATAGTATATGTTTGAGGTATAAACTATTTTACTTTGAGAAGAAAATAGTAAACACTATAACAAAGAATAAAAAATGATGGATGTAAAATAGTAAAAGCTGTAGCAAATAGTAAATACTATAGCAAATGAGAGTTTTGAAATAGTGTTGACTGTAGCAAGAGGTGGTTATTAGTCTTAAGATAGTCCTTGCCCCAAACACACCCTGAATGTCTAATTTATTTCTCATAATTTTTTGGTCATATATTGATGTTTCTCAGTTCCTACAATATATCCTCTGGATATATATGCTCGTTTACACATGGTTGATAGCCTGCAAAAATTCGGGATTGGTCGGCATTTCAAAGAGGAGATTAGAAGTGTATTAGATGAAACATACAGGTAGTATGATATTTTTAACCGATCACCCCATGATGGATTACATGACTAACAAACACCATACATCTCTGCTTATATACTCTGTTGTTTAATTCAAGTTCAGTTAGTCTGTGGTTGAATTCCTTTCTAAATATCAATGGTTCGTGGAATCTTTTTGCAAGAACAGATGTTGGATGCAAGGAGAGGAAAATATATTCTTAGATGCTTCAACTTGTGCAATGGCCTTCCGGTTGTTACGTGTTGAAGGATATGATGTTTCTTCAGGTGTCTTGTGATTATGGAATTTTAGAGCTGAAATGTTGGATCAAAGAAAAAGTCTAATTTGTGTAATTTGTTCTTTAGATAAACTCACTCAATTCTCAGAAGTTCTCTTTCCCAATTGCCTTGGAGGACATTTAAAAGACTTTGGTGCCTCAATGGAGTTATTTAAGGCCTCTCAGATTATCATTTATCCAGATGAATCTATTCTGGAAAATGTGAACTCTTGGACTAGTCGTTTCCTTAATCATGGATTATCTGGTGGTTTGGTTCGTTCTGATAGAACTGATAGACTCGTTAAACAAGAGGTATGTTAGTAATTAGTACTGAACTCTCAAATAAGTTCTTTTTTTCCTTCTTTTAATTTAAAATGAAGCCTGAATCCCAAAAATCTTTCCGGCTCTACCTATCTTCAGGCAGTTAATGCTCTTGAGTTCCCCTATAATGCAACTCTGGAACGCTTATTAAATAAGAGAGCACTGGAAAGTTACAGTGGAGACATTGTGAGGATTTCAAAAACAACATATGCGTATGTTGCGAATTCTTTTACTTTCTCTTCATTCTTCTTTTTGTCCTTTTGCTATGTGTGTGTGTGTTGAGGGTGGGGAGACCTTGGGGGAAGTTGAACAGACCTAATACTGGATTTAATCATATCAGCTGCTTAAATTTTGGTCATCAAGATTTCCTGGAACTTGCTGTAGAAGATTTCAATACCCTGCAATGCATACATCGTAAGGAACTGAAAGAGCTTGAAAAGTAAGTTAATTGCTTTTTGTAGATTTTGTAATCTGTGGCCTTTTCCATATAATTCCATGCGTGTGAAGATTAATTTTTCACCACTATTGTATGCTTTTACCTGTATCAAGCTTCGACCAAGGACCGTTGCTTGGCCCAAGCTCTGTGTCACAAACAAATAGTCTTTGAAGTGATAACTAGGCCATTGATGAATTTATTTGTAAATTAGAAAGATTGAGATAAGCTGGACTACTTCTCATTGAAAATAAAGAAAGATGGTGGAACCATAAACTGATGATTACATCTATCAAGTATGTAAAGATCAACATTTTGATAATACGTAAGAAATGTAATAAATCATAAAAAATTACAATTCTACCAGAGAGAAAAAAACTGTCTTGCATATCACCATTGCATAACTTTATCTTTGGCTTGGATTAAAACTTAATATTTACTCATTTGGTACTATAAAAATTCAAACTTACTCATCAGTTGTGTGGTAGGATAGTGATAAACTATGATTCCCTGAGTCATTCTCTTTATCTTTTAACCTTAAGTTACATTGCTTCAATCCAAGATAGGTCATAAGGTTAAGCAAATATTCATGTTTGCTGCTTTCTCTACTCCTTGGAAGAGGCCATGAACTACTTCTCTAAATTAAATGATATACTTTGAATGTCATTGTGACTTGTTAAGAGGACCCAAGTCTTTACATTTGTAGTGCACACGAGAATCACTAGTTGATAAGTTCATTTCCATTGTGTATGAACAGATGGGTTGTTGAAAACAAATTGGACAAGTTGAAATTTGCCAGACAGAAGCTAGCGTACTGCTATTTTTCTGCTGCAGCGACCCTTACCTCTCCAGAACTTTGTGATGCCCGCTTATCATGGGCAAAAAATGGTGTGCTCACAACCGTGGTTGATGATTTCTTTGATGTTGGAGGATCTGAAGAGGAATTGCTAAACCTTATACAATTGGTGGAAAAGTACTTCTTTCCTTCTACCATCTCTCGTTTAATGCTCTTTGGTTCAGTATCATTTTTGTGTTCATATCTGCCCTTGTAGCATTCTGTATAATCAAACTCTTCATTTCTCGATAAATAAACCACAGGTGGGATGCTAATGGGGAAACGGGTTACTGTTCCAAGGAAGTTGAGATTATATTTCTTGCACTTCACAGCACAGTTTGTGACATAGGAAGAAGAGCTTTATCATGGCAAGGACGCAGTGTTACGAGGAATGTTATCGATATTGTAAGATATTTAACCTCTTAAGCAATTATTGACCATCGTTTTACCGTTACTAGTAATATTTGGTACAGGGAGCATACAGCTTAGTTATGCCAAATTGTACTACTTCAAGAGTGAAAATAAGGGGCAAATCCGTTTATCTTGTTTACTTTTTAACTGGGTTCTTCATAAACGAGATTGGCTTATGAAATATGTGTTGGTAGGTTCTCAAGTTTGTCTCATGTACTCAACCAGAAAATATATAAACTATTATGTACTTGATATACAGTGGTTGGCTTTGCTCGAATCAATGAGGAAGGAAGCTGAATGGTTGAAAAATAAGGTAGTGCCATCAATGGACGAATACATGGAAAATGGCTATGTTTCATTTGCTTTGGGACCTATAGTCCTTCCAACGCTCTACTTTGTTGGACCTAAGCTTCCGGAGGAAGTGATTGGAAATTGTGAATATAAGAAGCTCTTTAAGCTGATGAGCACTTGCGGCCGCCTTCTGAATGATACTCGAACTTTCGATGTAAGTACTAAAACAAGTTGCATGATCTGATAGCCTTTATGCTGAGAGCCTTTTTGTTTTTCTTTTCTTTATAAATCGCTTCTGGTTTTTGTTGCAGAGAGAGTCCAGTGAAGGGAAACTGAATGCTATGTCTCTATGCATAATTAATGCGGGTGGTAAGTTGACCAAAGAGGAGGCTACTGAAGCAATGAAAGGAGATGTTGAGAGGACGAGAAGAGAACTACTGAGATTAGTTTTGCAGGAGAATACCACAATTCCAAGAGCTTGTAAAGATTTATTCAGGAAAATGAGCTGTGTGGTGCATCTATTTTACAGGAAAGATGATGGGTTTACTTCCCATGAGTTGATGAAGTCTGCAAAAGCCTTATTTGAACAACCCATGGTTCTGGATCAACTTTTGAACAAATGAAAAACTAAAGAAATAAGTTGGTAATTTGTGAACACATGCGGAGGGAGAAATCCTTTTGAAACTTTACTGATGGGAAGTGAATGTAGGCATTGCGTATTCACAAGCTCTTTCTATACTTTGTCTTCATGACACCCTTATACTCCAACTTAGATTGTTAATTAGTTTGCTCGGCTGAGCAACTTTCGTAACCGGACATCTCATGCATTAGATGTATTTACCATAATAATAATGTTTATTAATTTTTTTTTTTTAAGAAAAAAAGGGTTAACGTTGTTAAATTGACTCCTCGTGAACGCTAATGGCTATCTCAGTTTAGAACATAGAGAAAAACAAACGATTGAGGTCTCGTTCCATTGAACATAACACTAATGAGTAGAGCATAAGACAGTACGAGGGTCGAAGACTTCAAGCAAGCATCTCCTTCATTTTCACATTTCGTACATGTTCCCCAAACATCATATAATGTAATGTTGCATTAACCAGTGGATGGGGAAGTATAATTTGAAACCTTTAACTTAACTTTTAATGGAGTTCGCTAAAATATATTTGATTTGCATTAGTTGAAAGTAATCCATTAATGATAATGTAAAAAATGTCTTAATTGATTACTTTTATTATTGTTTACCTATTTTTCATAATCGTAATGAGATGTAAAATCACTTTAAACCGGTATTATGATTGTAATTGTACGAAGATTCTGAATTTATTATATTTATGGTTACTTTTACCTTTACCATTAAAATTAAGCAGTAACGATAATAATAACGATAAAGGTAAAATGTGACCCAATAAAAAACAATCCAATTATGATAGCAATTCAAGCCTTAATACGATTCACCAACAATATAATCTCATTCCAATTACACCAATTTTTATTATGATTTGGTAAACATGACCTAAATAGTAAATTTATGGACTTGAAACCCTTTATTGTAAATAGATTATTGCATGAGTCACAATAAATATTTGTAAACCCCATCGGGCAATTCAAAGTCCAATTTTAAGGACGGGATCGGCCTATATATCCGGAATTGTGTTTGATTTTTCAAAATGATCTCTTTTCATAAGACACCAATCCATGAATTCCACCTTCGACCTGTGCTGCCCCAGTACGGACCTGCACACGTGCAATGCAATCCCAGCAAAATGAGAACGATTCTAAACAAATTCATATTCATAATAGCAGGGCACTAAAAGGGTGCAACAGAGCGCCTTACCTCCAGCCTTAAAACCTTTGAGCCTAAGAGGTCATGGGCAGATTTGATGGAGGAAGCACCAAGATCTTGGAACCCTTGCTTCACTGCTTGCATGGTGTAGGGTATGAACTTTAAGACTGAACCCTTATCAGCAACTGCTCCAACAACCCCCTGAGCTATCTTAAGGGTTGCAGTATCCCCCAAGTACCTTGCATCACTGCCTTTCGTCATTGCTTCTAAAGACCCCATCCCCCGATACTTCTTCACGCGCTGACCATTCTGGTAATCACAATAACCAACTTCTTATCAGTCATTTCTGGTTTCGCTAGTGAATCTAAGTTCTTATAACTTAAAGGGCGAAAAGCTTGTCTTGTGAGCAGTTGTACTTGTAACTCGTAAGAGAAATTTAGACGACCAGAAGATAAAAGAACATGTACATGCATGGGCAAATTGAAGTAAACTTCAGAGTGAAAAGGAAGGAAAAGAAAGAAGAGAAGTGGGGTTAAGTCAATAATAAGTACTAGCATGAATCGTTCTACCTCTATGAAGTGCCTATCTAGTATTGAAGAGCAAAAAGACTAGTTTATATTTCAAACATCAATCACTTAAGTACATGGAGAGAAATCCAAAAAAGCAGACATGGTACGGGGAACTGGGAAGTTTAGTAGTAATGACTCCAGTTTTATTTATTAAGTTGTTACTTTTTAGTTTTAAGGTAACGAGCCATGACCATTCACTTGGTAAAAAGAGAACTGCCAGAAGAAATACCTTAGTTTCGTAGGCCCCAGGGGCCTCGGTGCTTCCAGCCAAGAAACTTCCCATCATTACCGTGGATGCACCAAGAACTAAAGCCTTAACAATATGCCCAGAGTTCGAAATTCCACCATCAGCGATGATAGGCACGCCACTTTGCGAAGCAACTAATGAGACCTTGTAAACCGCTGTCGCCTGAGAATAACAGAGGAAAGGCTACCTTCAGTGCCTTAAGGAAAATTATACGGAGGTATTAACTGGACAGAAGCAGAACAGGATTCACATGAAATGACGAATCACAAATTAGTATTTGGGGGGAAAAACGGAGATTGCTGGCACAGCATGAACATTGGTAACTGCGGTTTGTGCGTTTGCAAAGCAAAGATTCAGTATGAGCATCTAGATATTCATAATGAAGGTTTAGATTTAAATGTGTAGTGTTTTAAAATGCACACCCATCCAAGCTCTATTTTCTTTAGTCACGACTTAAGGATGTTATAAAGAGTAGAGAGTTAATATCGGCTACCTGTCCTCGTCCAACAGCACAAACCTCCTGCGTAGTACAGATAGATCCAGAACCCATCCCAATCCGCAAGCCGTCGACTCCAGCTTGAATCAAATTCTGGGCCTGTGCCATCGTCACCACATTGCCCCCAATCACGTCCAACTCTGGATATGTCCGCTTCACATACTTTATCATATCAATCTGATAATTGGAGTTACCCTGTGAACTATCCAACACCACTACGTTTACACCTGCCTCCACCAAAAGCTTGAGCCTCTCTTTGTCATGTTCCCTCGTTCCAATCGAAGCCCCTACCAGCCAGGAACCATCCGCCGCAACCGACCCAACACCCAGTTTTGGATAACTCTTGATTCTCTCTATTTCTGACTTCGTCACAATATCCACAACTTCCTCGTCCTTCAACAGCGGCACAAACTCCTTCTTTTCTTCCTCCAAATACGCGTCCAATTGCCCTAAATCATAGTTCCACGGAACAGAAGCCCCTGAATTAACCATATAATCATATATTTTTACTTCCTTGTTCCCCAGGGAGGTCCAGTCCGCGTACGAGACATAGCCCAGAAGCTTCGACTTGGAGGTACCTGACTCTGTAACCAAAACGAAGGGGGAAGAAGAAAAATCCTCTTCGGAGTCAATCCGATCGGATGGGGACTTGAAAACAGGATTGGACAAAATTGGAACTCGGCGGGCTTTGGCGGCCTGAACCATGGCAACTTGTTGGGAGGCAGGGGTGTTTGAGTGGATGATACCGATGCCACCAAGAGCAGCCATGGCGGAAGCCATGTAGGCTTCGGTGACGGTGTCCATGGGGGAAGAGACGCAGGGAACGGAGAGGGAGATATTGCGGGTGAGTCGAGTGGCGAGTTGGACGGAGTCGGTGGGGAAGTCGATGTAGTGAGGAAGGAAGATGACATCGTCGTATGTGTAGGAAAATCCCTGATTGAAGAGCTTTTCAGCAGCGAAGCCGTCCTCCATCGCGATTGCACTGAGTTGCAGGCGGCGGATAGAGGATGAGCGAATAGGGTTTTGGGACTAAGTTCTAACTTATGCGGCGGCCCGGTGAGTTGAGCTCGAAACAATGGGAGGAAGGAGATGAAACAAATGGAGGGAAGGCCCCTAAAGTTTTGATTCTACAATTAACGCTTTCCGGCTAACCTCCTTTACCGCTAATTAATTAATACTTTTCCTCCAAATTTCCTGAGTTACCCTTAAAATAGTAATAATAATAAATAAATAACTAAAACTATTGAAAAATTAGGGCATGTTTTTGGTTGCGAATTTAAAAACAATAACTTCTGCAAAATTAGGGCATGCTTTTTGTTCGCAATTTAAAAATAATGGATTTAATAAAAATAAAGTTATATTTTATGTTTTCATAAATTAAATTATAATTTAAATAATGGTTCAAAATGTGTTTGATAATATAATTATTACTAACTAAATATTAAGTTGACTATAAATTATTACTAGTTGATTTATAATTTGGTTTAGGTAAACATTTGTATATTTATTATTTTGTAATATCATATAATTTATAATTTATTTGATAATATATATCTCGATCTAATAAAAATAATTAAATTTATAATAAGAAATCTAGGAAACAAACCATCAAAAAAAAATTAGCAACCTATTATATAGGTCTTAAAGTTCATGAACCATATATACTATATAGAAATAAATTTAGAAATACGTAGACTAAACTTCTAATCTTATATGAAACTGTGGAGATTTGTCATTGTGTTGAGTGCAAAGAGATTTTGATTTTTTAGACTTTGTGGGATTTTATTCTTTAATTATAAGTTTTTTGCCTTATTTAATCACTGAGAAAGTTGGTGTAGACATATGACAAATTGAGAATAAAATGGGAATACTTAGCTACATTTATTGTGTTTCAAGTGAATTCTTTTTTAATTCAAGATAATTTCAAAAGAACTGACTATTTTAGTGTTGAAATTTATTATATTTATATTTGGATAGGATAGAAAATGAGAGGGCTTATCTTGTTTATTTAAAATTATGAAATAGAAGAAGAGGGAGAACAAAAAAAAAGAGAGATGGAGGAAGTTTTAGAGAACGAGATTAAGAAAGTATTGAGAGATGGAGAAATAATGGAAATAAAAAATTAAAAAAAAAAAAAAGTTAAAAGTCATATATTGAAACTAAAAATGGAGAGGAAAATATAAGATAAAGACAATGGAGTGTCGTTAAATAGTTTTCGTGCATATATTAAGAGGTTTTTTTAATGAAAGGCTAAGGGTACTTTAGAGTTTTCATCCATATATTATTGGTAAAGACTTTTTTTATAACTTTTTTTTAAGTTGAAAGGTATTAATGGAATTTTTAAAAGTTTAAAGTATATTTTTGAAAAATGTACAAAGTTTATGGGTGTTTCTATAATTTGGCTATATATTTATGTTGGATATATATAGTAAAAAAAAAAGTGAAAGTTCGGTTAAGATTTAAAACATAAAATGAGTTTAATTGTGTAGATTCGATTCATTGTTTAGAAAATTTTAAATTGAATTGAAACTTCAAATTAAACTGATGTTTCATTAACAAATTTAATATGTATGAAAGTTAAATTCGTAGCTTTTTCAATTTGAATGAGTTATGTTTGATTTTTATCAACTAACAACTCAATTAAGTTAAATTTGACAAATGTTTCAATTTTTTATTTATTTTATTTTATTTTATAATTTGGAGAGATACCAAGTTGCTAGCCTATGAAGAGTAACTTGGTTCTTCATTTGTAGCATCTCATTCCAAATTGAAGAGTTCTCTTTTTTTTTTTTTTTTTTTTGAGTTGAGTTGAGAGCAAGTATCCAAAATTTCTGTCAGATCCGAGTAGTTCAAGGTTACAGTTCTGCCAGAGTTAGTCGTTATATCCTGTTGAGACAATCGTTGTAGTCTGCTTACAGCCCATGCAGAGCAAATAATTGTCTTCAGGACAGCGTTTATCAAAAGCATGCCTCGACTATGTTTTGAGTCTCCAAAAGTTTTGAAGTTCTTTCAAGTCTTTGGTTATTCTCATATCTAAGTCTTGTTACACCATCTACCTTTTATTTGAGTTTGAATATTATACATTGAGTGTATTATTGAAGGGATCGAATCCCGCAACTGAAGCGTCTCATGTGAGAACATCTTGAGCATGCTATTGAGGAAAGGGTTAGAATAATTCTTACCTTTATAGATTTCCCAATTACCACGAACAATCCTCTCCAAGGTTCCAACGAAATGGATCTCCAAACGATCTTGATCACAAACAACTTCTTGAGCGATCTCGAACACTACCACGAGAGTTACCTCATTATTCTATGGGATTCCAATAGAGGGATAGGTGGTATCCAACTATTGGGAGAGAGAGGAGAAAAGTGTTTTGGAGAGTTGAGCAGATCTATGGCTTAGAGAAAATTTTGCACAATAACACTAAAGAGTTGTGCATTGTCAGATTTTTCTGCAATCAAAGTGTGTCTTGCCAAAGGGGAGGTCTTTATACAGAAAAGAGCCAAGCATCTTTTTCAATACATTTTTCTTTTCTATAATTAATTAAATAAAATTTATTTAATTAATTAGCCCATTTAGTTAACTAAGACTCGTTTAATCAATTAGTCCAATTAAATAACATTTATTTAATTTTTTATTAACACAATAATTAAATAGCTGCTTATATATTTATACATTAAACCCAATTTAATGTATACATTTAATTATCATATACATCTCATGTATATGTGCAAAACCTCTATTAATTCAATTGAATTAATTTAAATCTTATTCAAATATTGCTCTCCAATTTAATTATAGATTATATCCATAATTAGTTATATATTAAACTCATTAATATATAGCTTCCTCAAATTAATTTGAACAATTCAAATTATCTCTCTTAAGTATCCTCTAGTGAGCTTGTATGGGTGCGAGTGGCCAGATCGCTGATCCAAATCTACCATTTTGGGGATTCGTCTGATTTAGGAGTTGGAAACTCAGCTACACCTGTCTCTTATACACATCTAGATGTGTATAAGAGACAGCTTAAGGGCTGATTCTAAGGCTTGAACGATGTGGCACCACACACCTTCTCTTGGCCCGAGAGGTATTCACACATAGTTAGACTATGTTGTATTGTTCATTAGAGGAATCAATGGTACTTAAGGAGTGAAATGTAACTACAGGGACAAAACGGTAATTTGGCCCAGCTGTACTTACGAGCATTTGTGAAGGGTCATCATACTCATGATTGGTTATATCCGATGGACACAAAAATATATCTGTGGTAAGAAGAGTTCAGCTATTAGTCTTTAGTGGAATGCCTGATAGTTAACGTATGGTGGATCTCGTGGCTAAAGAGTTTAGTCAGCTATTCACGAACCGTTGGAGCTTCGACCCACAGGTCCATTAGGTCCCCTAGGTAGCTTGGATAAAGTCGAGAACCAGTGTTTAGGTTAATTTGAAATTTTCAAATTGACAAGAGGAAGTTCGATTATATATGATATAATTGGACTGATTAATTATATATGATATAATTGGCTAAATGTATGAGATACATTATTATGGAGGAAATTAGATATAAATATGATTTATATCAAGTAGAGGAGAAAATACTATAGTAGATACGTGATATCAAACTATAGGATAAAAATATAATATGATTATAATTAATTAGTTGGTTAATTATATGATAATTAATCCAAAATTCACGTTCAGACGTGGGTTAGTGGGGCAACGTCAGTTATTGTAACTGATAAGTTAAAATGAAAACAGTTTTCATTTTGTTCAATCGCCCAAAAGAATTTTTCGCAAGCGCGCGTTGGAGAGAAGAAAATGATCGCTTAAGTTTTTTCGAGAGCCTATACGATAGCACTCTCCGCCTAAATGATCGTCTACCTCATGCCTAAACGATCGCACGCTATTTCCTACGCGATCGGATAACTTCTTTAAACGATCGTATAGTGTGCCATTTTTACTAAACGATCGTATACCTTTTTCTAAACGATCATTCAGTAAATCCTACACGATCGTGTAGCTCCTCTTAAATAATTAGCATTTCTGCTATGCGATAGTGTCTTTTTCCCTCCCACTTGCTTATCACCTACACGATCTGGTATTCCTCCTTCATCTACCAAATTCACTAAAGACCACCCTTTGGGTTTTCACTCCAAGAATACCCGGGGCTCTTTAGTGGTGGTGTCGTCCCCACAGCGTTCCTGTTCGTGCGGTTGTTCGTGCTGCTTTTGTTGACGCTGCTAGTGGGCATTGGTAGATCGCTTGGAGGGTTCCGCTGCGTTGGAGTTCCAAAGTGTGAAGAATGTCTTCAATTGGTATGGAACTCTTTCCTTTGTTATTTTGTTGTTCATAGCATGTCGTTAATTAAGTTTTGTTTGCATAACTGTATGTATTGAATATATATTATTGTATTTCGGTCACTGTGAGATTGGAAAGATCCGAACGCGCTCATAGAACTCTTCGATATGAGATCCTTCAAGTTACTTGTTTACTCGTTGCTACACGATCTAGTAGCAAATCTATACGATAGGCTTCTTCTTACTAAATGATCGAGTATCTAGTCTATATGATAGACTTCATCTATCTCCCACTTACTCGATTGTCGACCTCTTTCATTCCTCTATCCAAAGTCACACAGAGCCTACAATACTCTTGGATCCACACCGAGAATACCAAGGTAACTCTTGTCGTGGTGTTCTAGTTTCGCTCGAGGTTCGAGGATCAAGTTGAACTCGATTGTGATCAAAGTTCATCTAGTCGTTCGTTGAGATCGAGTTCTGATCGTTGCGTTCGAGTTCGTGCTGTTGAACGAGTTGCTGAACGATCGAGGGATACTTGAAGAAAGGTTCTCCAAAGGTATGCATACTATATCCCTTGTCTATTCATTTAAAGAAGCATGTTGTAATTTATTGTTTATGCATAATCTGTTCCGTTGGACTGTAATTGTTTGTGTTCTTTCTCAATGGGATTTGGAATGATTTGCTTCCGCTCACTAGTGCTCTATTTAGAGTTCTTTTAAGTTGGACTATGATCCATTGTTCATTAGAGGGATCAGTGGTACTTAAAGAGTTAGATCTAACTACAGGGTCAAAACGATAATTTTGGTCTAGCTATACTTACGAGCAATTTTTGAAGGGTCATCATATTGTTGATTGATTATATCTAATAGACACATATACTACAAGAATTTTGGCCTTTAATGTTGGTTGAAAAAAGTGAAACTGTAGATACAATGTCGGTTTAAAAAAAACACGGATCTTTAATGTCGGTTTTAAACTGACATTGAAGACAAGCTTTAATGTCGTTTAAAACCGACTAAACCAACATTAAAGGTCTGGTTTATTATTTCTTTTTCTTACTTTAATGAAAAAGCCCTAATTTTTCTATTTTCATTCTCGTGCCGCCAAACCATTTCATTTCTCTCTTAGCCCAAGCCTTGGTCATACAAAAGGTTGTCCGTCGTCCAAGTTTGGCTGTGCAAATCAGGTTGCCCGTCATCCATCTGTGGTTATCTGCCGTCCATCCATGGTCGTTCGTTCATGGTGCCATCCGTCCGTGATCGTCCAGCTGTGGTGTCGTCCATCCGTGGTCTTTTTTTAGCAGAAGCACGTTATTTTTTATATTCATAAACCATCTGAAGATCATTCACTGCAGGTGGTGTTCATCCGCTACTGCTATCGCTCGGTCGTGTCGTCCGCCATCGCTGCCACTGAGGTCATCAACTGTTTCCGGTTGAAACGTAAGTTTATTCTTAGATTTCTTTTTTTTTTTTCCTTTTTTAATTTAAAAAACTGGGTCACATGTGACTTTATTGACTTGTTGGGAATGTTTGGTTGTGCATATGATTATGTTGGAGACATGTTGTTACTTTATGTGTTTTGACATGAGATATGATTTAGGATTATATGGTAGAAATCATGCATTGGTGAGATTTTGTGAGAAGGGGGTTGAGAACCTTATGAACTTGTAAAGAAAATGTCTCAATGTTGGAGGCATGTTGTTACTTTATATGTTTTGGCATGAAATTTTTGTTCTTATGTTTATGCCTCTCAACTGTTTTGGCATAAAATTTTTGTTCTTATGTTCACTCCAATATGTCTCTCTGCTCTTAGATTTTGGCCTTTTTATGTATCTATGGCCTTTGAAATTCGATTTGATTAATGGTTTTGTTGTATATGATTACTTGCTACCTTTTGTGATAACATCCAAGAAAGGTAGGAGTGAGAAGCTGAGTGATCAAGCAATTAAGGAGACACTTGAGAAGGTAATTTTTACTGTGATTTGGTGTATCTCATTTGGTTGTGTTTTTATTGTGTACTGGAAGTTTGTTGCTGTAGTTGGGAGAAATCTAACAATTTAGATGTGGGTAGTTGTTAGCCTAAGCATACTTGAAAATAATTTTGGAGTGCACTCATGTCTTTTCCACTTTTTCTTGTTAAAAGGTTTCTCTTTGTCTATATTTTTATTCGTTAAATTAGTTGCCAGCATTGATATACCCACCATTCTTCAAACAATCTTAAAGTCGTATAGTTCCTTTCTAATGGTTTTTTTTTTCTTTTTCAAATTTAATTTTTATCATAGTAATTCACTTAGCTACTAGCAGTTAGCTTATAAAATATTTAATTGGTTGAAGGAAACTTCAAACAGGAAGAGAAATTGATGGAAATAATATTTTGCATAAACTTCCTACCTTTTGACCAATATGTCTTTCATTAATAAGTTAAACAGTAAATTGAGGTAGTAAGAACTAATTCACTAAAGAGTATCTATAAACAAGAATCACAAATAGATTTACATTTCAGATATTTGAAGTATATCATAGATATATGTCAAGGTTCTTTAATCTTTAGGGTATTTAAGTAAGCAGTTCATTTTATTGGATTAATCCTTCTTTGTTTAATCATTGGCTATCTTTCCCTATTCTATCAAGTTTTAAAGTTTTCCAATAATTTGTCGAACACGAAATAGTTTTATGTGACAAAGCAATAAGTTCTTGCCCTTTTTTTTTTTTTTTTTTTTGTTCTCTATCATTATAATTTATTTCTCAGTCTGTTTACTGGAGGGAAGTTCTATTCATTTAGATACAACTTGACTGTTCCTTTTGATTAATTGTTCTGCATAATATAACTCAATGTTTTTTTTTGTTGATTGATGACTAATTTTTATAAGTTTTTAGTTGTTTTGAATATTATGACTTTGTTTGTTCTGGCTTACTCATAACTTCATTGAAATTCTAGTTGATTTTCCCATGGTCCATCTTTAAACAATTACACAGCTAAAGTTAATAAATTGTGCAAACACCAAAGTACTCTGATATCAAAAAGTTTATCTTTGAAGGTAAATATTTCTTTTAATTAGTTGTGCAAATGATGAAATTCATGAGATATATGTCATAGCATGTGATTGAGTTATTCTACCATGTTCAATTTCACATCTGTCAATCAATCATAAATGAACCCTCTTAATCTTTAATTCATAACCTGTTTTATTTAAATAGTTACATCTATCTCAAAGCTTTTCTAATCTTTTCTCCAAGATGATAAGTTTTCTCAGTGGTTGAAAGACTACTATATAGTGATAACAATAGTTATATAATGAACATTACAATTATAGAAGTCTACTTTTGATGATTAAAATGCAATTGTATAAGATAAATTTTATATCTAGTTGACATAGAATGCAAAATACAAATATTGTATTTATTTGTTTTAATCTTTTTAAAATGAATATAATTAAGGTTTTATCATTCATAAAATTTCACCTTTGTAATCATTTGATAACTTTGATTTGTTGTTCTACTCAACGTAGTTTGTTTTCTGGGGAAATATTCATGAAGCAATTCTATGTTATCTGCAAGATTGCAAGATCTCCAAAGGTAGTATGTATGTTTTGGGCTACTCACTTTTGACAAAACCATTCTTGATAGCCAATTTCAAAGTCATGATCTTGTAAAATTTAGATGGAAGTATTTGTTTACATTGGGCATATCTAAGTTGAATAGATGTAAATTAAGAAGTCCAACTCCTTTTCTCTCATTAATATTTAAAGAAGGATGCCTATATTTCAAGTGGACACATGTATTGAAGGACCAAGAATATGGTTGCGATCTCATAAGTTATTTTAAATATTTTAGTAGATCGTCATATTAGCTCTTATTGTAGTTAAGTATCTCTTATATACAAAGGTACAATGTAGCTTGAGAATCAGTAGGGAACTTTTCCAATGACATTTGGATTTTTAACTCTCATGTGTATTTCACTTTGAAGGTTGTGTTTTTTAACTTTCCCTGACTTGATGATACACATGTTTTAGAATATATGT
This sequence comes from Benincasa hispida, assembly GCF_009727055.1. Lineage (NCBI taxonomy): Eukaryota > Viridiplantae > Streptophyta > Magnoliopsida > Cucurbitales > Cucurbitaceae > Benincasa > Benincasa hispida. The sequence goes on from NC_052353.1 coordinate 61,284,655, forward strand.
TATTGGTGGCAAACAAAGTTATGCATCTTATATATTACCAATTTGAATGTGAGTCTCTTAACTTTGTCTATGTGCTTTGATACCTATCGTTGTTTAGTGCCTATATTGTGCTTTGTCAATCCACTCCACTTGGTTAACTTCTCATTTTCAAAACTTATATGTGGTCTTCTGGTAATTTCAACTTTGTTGGTCATAATGGCGCACATTGAACTTTAAGACATGGTATTGGTGATTGTGTTGTGGGGCTTATCTTGTTGTTTGGACATTTAATTAAAGTCATGTAGACATGATTTTTCTTAATTTATTTGTGCAAATTGAGTAGAACAAATTCTGCAACTATGTTGCTATGGTGCATTTAGTAGCTTAGTATGGATGAAGTCTGGTTTTGTTAGTGTTAGGAAGAGATCTTTCGCTGGAGTGCTTTCTTTACGTTTTTAGTTCTTTTTTATAACTAATAAAGGAAACAAAGTTACCTTATGACTTTGAGATAATATTTTCATGTTTGTTGAATCATTGTTAGTTATGATTTTACCATAAACATGGTCATGAATTGTTTTTATTTAATTGTAACTTTTTGTCTATAGGAATTGAATTGTTTCCTTATTAAATTTTTTTTCAAAACTTGATGAAACATTGAATGTAGTTTGTATAAATAGTTTAGGATAAAAAGTTGTCTCTTGTCTTACTCGTTCTATTCTCTAGGATGAATATTGTTGATAGATGATTTTGCAGGTGGTATCTTTATGACTTGGTTTTGTAGTTAATCTGGACTATGAACTCTAGATTTTATGAGCATTGCCCTAGGAAATCTCAATGACTATCATATGAGGAAACTTTTCTTGACTTGCTTCGATACTTCTATCTTGAACTTTATCTCTTGTATTCTCATTTGTGAAATTTGGTTTCAAGCAAGAAATGTTGGGCTTATATTGTATAAATATAGTTACTCATTGATATCTTATTTTCTTTTAATTGTCATTTTGATCTTTATTGTGATCCCTTGAGTTAGCTGTTGACTTGTGTTCTCTTATTTTAGTTCAATAAGAGGCTTGTTATTTTCAAAGCATTATTTACCTAAAAAAAATAGCAAGTAGACATCTCTCCCCAAGTTATAATTTCTTCAGAAAAAATGTATTTAGGTTATTATTTCTACTTAACGTAGTTTGATGTTGGGTTAGCCCCCTCCCCATTTAAGTTTTTAAGTTTCTTTAATTAAAATAAGAATTTTAGTTCACTTTTTGTTGTTTAATTAATGAGTAAGCTTCTTTTGTGACTTATAAAATTGTTAGGATGTAACAAAATGAATGCAAATTTTTTTGTTAAAATTTGCTTGATAATAGGATGTTTTGCTCTGTATGGATTCAAGTTTATTCTTTTAATTTGCTCACATTTTTCTTGTTTTTCCTTTTTTAATTTGCTCTACATTTTTTACCATCCCATCCACTTGAAAGCAGGTAGATGGGGATGGTCAACCGTTGTTGCAATAGTAGCAACAACAGCAACAGATGGTTCCATTACAAGATACTTACATGCATAGCAGAGCTGAAGTTCTTCAAAATGCTGAATCCACCATTCATGAATTGAGTAATATCTTCAACCAGTTGGTAACTCTGATTTCCGAACAAGAAGAGATTGCTATCAGGTTCTACCCTTATGCACCTATTTCAAAATTGTTGATAATATAATTACTTTTCTGTTACAAACAAAGCATGAAAGGTATATGGTTACAGTATGTCCATTACATTCAGGTTGATCTTGAACCTTAAAGAGTTTAATGTGCTACACAAGATTGAATGGGTCTAAATATAGCCTTCATTAAAACTAGATAAGTAGTTAACCTGTCATAGCTTATAGATGTATTGGGTTTATTTACCATATATTTTTTCAGAAACGTATGATTTGATGGTTGTTGTGATTATGAAACTTGGTTCCATCTGATGATGATTTTTCTAAGGGGTTTCCCCCAAGCATGCTTCTATTAGAAAATTGACTTGTGAGATTTCACTTCTGTTATTACCTTGCTATGGTTTAAATTTTCCATTTTTGTTGTGTATATGCGTTTGTGTTTTTCTTTTATAAGAAACGAGAGATATCATTGAAAGAATACTCGAACAAAGAGAGATATCATTGACAGAGGACTCAAAGAAAGAAAAATCTGTAGGCTTTGGGGATGAGGAATCGTGAATCCCCAAACCTAAAAAAAGGAGTAAAAAAAGTTCTCCAACCTAAATTATTGATTTCTGTAAAAGAAAAAAAAAATCTATTTTAAAAAAAGTCAATAAAATAGAAAGAAGAGAGTAGCCTGGTAAAGATATTACACTTCTTGTGCTTAGTAATAAATGGGAGGAACAAGCTCCTATCATTACTTCTATATTTTGATGCGGAGAAATAGGATGAAAATGTTGGATATTCTTGCTACTTTTTGTTCATTTTTCTTTATGATTGTTAAAACTGGAGCACAAGAGGTGAGGCTTTATTAGTTGTATATTTCTGATGAATGATTTGGTAATCTGCTGGTATGGTGGATCAGAATAACCGATGGATTTGGAAACTGGAAAGTACATATAGGCATTTTCATCTTAAAACTGAAACTGAAACTTTAAATTTGATTGATGAAAATTACAAGAGAGAGAGAAATAATGTTATAACATTGTCATTGGGTCATGTTTCATGTTTATGCTGAAAGCCTATACTAATTTCAGCCATTGCAAGTCTTATGGTAACGTCACAACTTATGATTATCTAGGTTGCAACCTCACTGAACTCTACTGAGTGTTTTGTCCTACAATCCGGCTCTTCTGTTTTCTCTTGGCATGGAAACCAAAGTATATTCGAGCAGCAACAGTTAGCTGGCAAAAGTTGCAGAGTTTCTAAGGGTAAGGTCTCAAACATTTTATCCATTTATATATATATATATATATATATTTGAATGGATACATCTTTCTTGCATGTGTTACGCTTACGGACCAAACCTTTATTGTTTGTGATCCTTTTGAACAACAGTGGTCAGACAAAGATGCCTATAACCAGACACTACTGAAGCTGGGGGTCTATTCAAGAAGAATTATGAAGGGATCCATACTTACCAAGTGAGAGCGGGATAGTAAACTCATAATGTTTGTAAAAATCATAATTTTTGTATTACTTGTAATTTGTGTTTTCAAGGCTTGAATTATTATATGCCTTTTAAATTATTAATTCTATAGCAGAATTTGCGGATTAAATATAAAGATTTACAATCCATACATGAATAATATGTCATAGCCATAGCGTTCGATGATGATGTGTCATATTATACTTTTTTTACCGAAAAAATGGATTTAGCAAGGGAACTTTAAAAAACGGACAATAATTGATAAAAACGGACAGATTCGGGCTTCAATGTCAGTTAAAAAAAAAAACAGGCTTTAATCACTAAAGACTTTTAATGTCGATTGCAACTGACATTAAAGACCTTCAATGTCGGTTGCAAACCGATATTAAAGACCTTCAATGTCGGTTGCAACCGACATTGAAGGCTGTGTTATTGGTGTTATTGAAGCCCTTTAATGTCGGTTTAAAACCGACATTAAAGGCAACCAACATTAAAGGGATTTAATAACACTATCTTTTAATGTCGGTTTAAAACCGACATTAAAGCCCGAATTTCTTCTAGTGAGAAATATATATATAGTGCGAAGAGTGCAATTGTTGGTCTTTAGTTAAGTGTCTGACATTAATGGATAGTGAATAATTTAATTAAAGAGTTTAATTAATTATTCATGTACCATTGGAGCTTCAAGCTACAGGTCCATGAGGTCCCCTTGGTACCTCAATAGAATTAATTGAGAATCAGTTTTTGGATTAATTTGAATTGTTCAAATTAGTAGAGGGATTAATTATATATGATATGATTAAGTTATTTTAATTATATGTGATATATAGTTATTATAATGTATTTGATATATTATAGCTTTAGTGAGAGGAAATAAATATTTGGATAGGATTCAAATATTTATTAATATGAATTGGATTCATAATTGTTTAATTTAATATAAATGCGATTTATATTAAATGTCATATAAGAGAGAAAAGAAACTATAGGTTATATTGGATGTGATACAATATTAAATCTATAGGTTATATGTTATATTTGATATAACATATAATTTATATATATATATATATATAATATATATATATATATATATATATATATAATATATATATATAATATGATAAGTTAGTTATCATATTTATATTTATATATATTAAATCTCATTTTTATTTTATTTTAAATAAAATTGAGGGAGAAAGTTAAAACTCTCTCCCTCTCTTTTCTCTCCACCCACGTAAGGGTGGTTGTGGTATTTGGTGTTTTGAAAGACAGGAGAGAGTATCCTTCTTCCACAATCTGATCATCGAATTTGACATCGTGGAAAACGACAGAAGAGTTCTGTGAGTTTTGTGATTGTTGGTGAACGATCTCCAAACTTCCTCCTCTCTACTCAAAATATCCCTCATTCCAAAATAGCCAGAGCCCACCACTCCTAGGTTCCCTACTTGAGAATATCAAGGAAGCCTTTGTAGTAGTGTTCGTGCTCTTGATCGAAGTTTTCTTGAAGAGAGTCTTCAAGATGTTCGTGTACTGTTCGAGGGATTCTTGAAGAAAAGTCTTCAAAGGTAAGGTTTCTAAAACCGTTTTAATAGCATGTTGTAATTTATATAAATGTATATCTAATTCTTATTTATTATAAAATTTACATTCAATAAAAATGGATTTGGGACGATCTTTCTCCTGCTCGTGGTTCCCTTCAATTTGTGATCCTTCAATTGGTATCAGAGCCAATTTGCTAGTTTATTGATCCCAAATTCCATTTTTTTTTTGTTGGATTGATTTTACAGTGATTGTGGGTTTTATTCTTTCTGCATTCTGTTTAAAGTTCATGCGATGAATGGTTTTGGATGTGATTTTATTGATGGATGTTTCGGGATAGAATACTTAGTTTTAAGGCTTAATTTCGTTTACTAACTTGGTTTGTAAAGGCCCTTGTTTTGGGCATAAGTATGCTATAAAGTCTGTAATTTTTTGTTTTTGAGTCGCGCGTGCTGTTCTCGAGGAGCTTTAAAGAAGAAGATGAAGCAGTTCTACAAGATCGTGTAGCTACAGTTACACGATCGTGTAGCTTTTGCTAAACGATCTTGTAGCTTTTGTTACACGATCGTGTAGCATTTGCTACAAGATCACACAACAAGTTTGCTACACGATCACGACAGAGAGTTCGTTGAAGTGCGATTCGGTTCGAGCGGTTCAAGGCCCGGTTCACCTATTTAAGAATCAAATGACTCTTATTCATGTAATAATTAGCCTTTTAAGTTTCCTTTTAGGTGTCCTATCCTGGTCCATCAACTGTTTATATTAAATATACATGTGATGTATGTTTTAAGATGTTCGTGTGCTATTTGAGGAATTCTTGAAGAGAAGTCTTCAAAGGTAAGGTTTCTAAAACTTTTTTAATAGCATGTTGTAATTTATATAAGTGCATATCTAGTTCTTTATTTACTGTAAAATTTATATTTAATAAAAAATAGATTTGGGACAATCTTTCTTCCGCTCATGGTTCCCTTCAATTTGAGATCCTTAAATACATGCATCATTTTTATTATAAGAGTTATAATATATAGTATGAATGTATGTTTGAAGTATGTTATTAATAGTTTCATTACTTTAATATATAATTTTTATATAAGTTAGTAATGAAATGAAATTGCATGAAGCATGACACTAACATAAGCAACTTATAAATGTTATAATTTACTAAGTAGGTCAATTACATGCAATTTGTTTTAATTTGTTTCATTTGTTTGTAATTGTTATAACAAAAAGAAATTAGAAATTAAAATTGATAAATTAGAATTGCATGCAAACCTTAGGTTAAAATCATTTTTAAAATTGTTTTAAAATATGATTCATATAAACCTAAGATCACTATTCTAATGAGATTAGAAATTTAGTTTAATCTTTTAATCGATCAAATAGGATTAAATTGGTTATAATTAAAAGATTAACATTGTAACAAATACATCTATATGGGACCTTTTGTCTAAGGCCAGTTTTATCTAGGCTGGGGTATTTAAGTTGATGAAAACGTAATACTTCTACCTGAGAACTTACCTGAAAAGGTGAATTAAATAGATTTGTTACACGCATGCAATTTTTTTTTTTTTTTTTATTAAAGTTGTTAAATTTTGTAATAAACCTTAATAAAAAAAATTTTAACTATCTGCGTTGTTTTTTAGGCAAATTAAACAATCACTTAGTTAAAATTAGTAGCTGGATTTTCCTAAATTAATTAACCCTAGGTAAAACGCTCAGTGGGAGGAAAATGGGGTATATGATACTTCATTTTTTTCTTCTTCACATTTCTACCTAAAAGTTCACACCATGAGATCTATACTCGGTCTTGAGGCACCTTGAGTGTCCCCCTACGGATGGTATTTGTATAAATCAATATCGAGATGAATGGAGAGAGTGTTTATAGTAAGCGGTCTCTCTCATTAGTTTGAAGTAAAGTATCATACACGGCCTCGTGGCCTCTTGAGTGTCTCCTTACGGATGGCATTTTTGCATGATGCTTTATTCAAACTCCAGCAATAGATAGGGTTACTTTAGTTTCATGTCCCAATCGATTTTTCCCTACAGTTGGATCATTGGGGCATACTTTTAGAATCAAATGAGAGATTACACTTACAAGAAATGTTAAGTGAGTTTAACAATCTTTAGATCGAACAATGGTGACTGATAATTACAGTAACAATGAGTTGTTCTGTCTATTGGTTGAGATTGTCTCATTCTAGTGAAGGGGCACCTGATCAACCTACGGTAGCTTTTGTCCTGACTCACTAAAACATCATTGCAAAATAGATGTCACTTATGGTACATTAGATTATTTTGCTAAAATTGATTGTGTTTTCTAAGTGGTTTAATGCAAATAGACTAATATAAATAATTTGTATGGTTTCAGCAAACTTATTCATAATGACTTCTACAATGCTTAATTTACTCGCCGTTGACAAATTAACGGGCAAAAATTACACATCTTGGAAAAATACAATCAACACAATCCTAATCATCGATGATCTTCGTTTTTTCCTAATGGAGGATTGTCCTCATATTTCAGCTCCAAATGCTGCTTGAAATGTTCAAGAAACATACGATTGTTAGACATGGGCAAACGAGAAGGCCCAAGCGTACATCTTGGCAAGTCTTTATGAAGCCTTGGCCAAGAAGAATGAGTCCATACTCACGGCCCGTGAGATTATGGAGTCCCTGAGGGGAATGTTCGGACGACCGTTCGTACAGCTCAGGCACAACACTCTCAAACACATCTTCAATGCCTGTATGCAAGAAAAGACATTTGTTTGAGAACATGTTCTTAACATGATGGTTCAGTTCAACGTGGCAGAGATAAATGGGTCCGTCATTGATGAAGCCAGTCAAATTAGCTTCATCCTGGAATCTTTACCTAAAAGTTTCCTATAGTTCCATAATAATGTTGGTATGAACAAGATTGACTACAACCTGACCACCTTGCTCAACGAGTTACAGACCTTTCAGTTCTTGATGAAAACCAAGGAATAGAAAGGTGAAGCAAATGTTGCTTCATCCTCTAAGAAGTTCCACAGAGGTACGACCTTTGGTACAAGGTCTGTGCCTTCTTCTTTTGACACCAAAAAGTGGAAGAAAAATAAAGATGGAAAAGGGAACGTTAACCCACCAGCTGCTGCCCAAAAGGGCAAGAAAACCAAGGTTGCAAAGAGAATATATTTCCTTTGCAACCAGGAGGGACATTGGAAGAGAAACTGTCCCAAATACTTGGCGAAAAAGAAAAATGCCAAGCAAGGTAAATATGATTTTCTTATATTGGAAACTTGTTTAGTGGAGAAAGATGATTCGACTTGGATAATTGATTCAGGTGCCACTAATCACATTTGTTCTTTATTTCAGGGAATTAGTTCATGACGGCAATTGAAAGCTGGGGTGATGATGTTGCGGGTTGGAACTGGGCACATCGTCTTAGCTGTGGCAGTGAGAGGTCTCCAACTGACTTTACAGAATAAGTATATTTTACTAGAAAATGTATATGTAGTTCTTGGTTTGAAGAGGAACTTAATTTCTATAAAATGTTTCTTAAAACAATCATATTGTATTAACTTCTCTATAAATAAAGTGTTTATTTCGAAATATTTATTTTGAAAAGGTGGAAAACATTCTTTATGTGCTAAGGCTGTTAGTAACTAAAGCTCTCTATAACACTGAAATGCTTAAAACTACGGTAACTCAAAATAAAAGACTTAGAATTTCTCCAAAAGAAAATGTTCATCTTTGGCACCTGAGATTAGGACACATTAATCTCAATAGGATTGAAAGATTGGTGAAGAATGGACTTCTAAGTGAGTTAGAAGAAAATTATTTACCGGTGTGTGAGTCATGCCTTGAAGGCAAAATAACTAAAAGATCTTTTACTAGAAAAGGTCACAGGGCCAAAGAACCTTTAGAGCTAGTATATTCAGACTCGTGAGCTGATGAATGTAAAAGCAAAAGAAGGGTTTGAATATCTCATCACCTTTACTGATGATAATTTAAGATATGGGTACGCTTATTTAGTGTAACATAAGTTCGAATCGTTTGAAAAGTTCAAAGAATTTAAGTCCGAAGTTGAAAATGCGTTAAATAGAACAATTATGACATTTTGATCTGATCGAGGTGAAGAGTTTTTAGATCTTACATTCCAGAATTATTTGATAAAGCATGGAATTTTATCCCAACTCCTAGCACCTGGTATACCTCAGCAGAATGGTGTATTAGAGAGGAGAAATCGAATCCTGTTAGACATGGTTCGGTCTATGATGAGTTACGCTTCCTTACCTGATTCGTTTGGAGTTTTGCAGTATAGATTGTAGCATATATTTTGAAATATTTTTCATCCAAGAGTGTTACGAGAACACCTTTGGAGTTATGGAATGGTCGTAAAACTAGTTTACATCTTTTTAGAATTTGGGGTTGCCTAGTACATGTGCTTGAGGCAAATCCCAAGAAACTGGAACCTTGTTCAAAACTTTGCCTATTTGTAGGCTACCCCAAAGGAATTAGAGGTGGTTACTTCTTTGACCCTAAGGAAAATAAGGTGTTTGTGTCGAAAAATGCTACTTTTGTAGAAGAATACCACATAAGGGAGCACAAGCCCCATAGTAAAATTGTGTTGAATAAACTTTCTAAGGAATCTACTGAACCTTCAACAAGAGTTGTTGATGCGTTGTTTTATCATGTGATTAAAGGATGTGTGGATGCGATGATCATGCAATTTTTCCTAACAAAGCCCAAGTATAAGCCTTTTTAAGGTCCTGGTAAGTCCAGGGTCGAACACAAGGATTACTAAATAGATATGCGACAGACTCTCCGATCTTATTACGATGGTGATTAAGAAGTAGATGGTGATTTAACTTTGATTTTCTAATGCAATGGAATTAAATGCACAACGATGAAAGGGTGGTATTGTAACAAATATGCGATAAAGGGGTTGAGAAGAGGTTTTGCTAGCATTTCTTAATATATTGTACAAGTCATGCGATCATGCTATACACAAATATTAAGCACTATATTTCTCAATGCATAATGACACATTTCCTATGTCTAGGATGCATGCGGTGTGTATGGAATGCAACAGATAGAACTTATTTCTAAGTCTCTACTCTTGCTTATGCGATCTAATCCGACTCTCTTAAGCCTAGATTTTGTCTTTAGACTACCCTCTCAAGTACTCCAAAGGATGAATGAAGCATACATAAGACAAGATGATCACATAAAGTGCATAGCTTAAGTCATGCTAGCTAAGTACTTTTCAACTCATTCACAAATTTAACTACTCATGCATGGTGCGAAGAGACCAAACATAAAATGAAATGAAGTTTCCATTCTTGCAAATAAAGTGTTTAAGTACAAAACAATAAATGGTGTGAGAATCAAGCCAGGTAAGCAATGTCTTTCTTCCTCTGGCGTTTACACTACTCTTATCACTTCAATTCTTTCTCAAGCTGTAAACTCTTGCTCTTGCAAGGGTTTGGTGTCTCTCCTCCGTGCTATTTCTGGCAGTCTCTCGACCTCTCCGAAAATTAATTTCTTCTCAAGAATTCCCTTCCCTCGGCCTTGTCTCGCTTGGTTTGGTAGCATTGGGTATTTATAGACTTCCAGACAAAACAGTTCTTCTCACTAATGATTGTGTGGATGGGCAGCATTAATTTCCATACCCTGTTGCGCCGTCTGATAGTCATCGGAAGTTCAATGTCTTTGCAACCATATGGTCTTCAACGGTAGTCAACTGAATTTCTGATCTGACCGTTATTAGCTTTACGTCCCATCACGTTTTATTACATTAGGCCACGACCTTTATGTAAGGTCATCACGCGATCATCTTAGAGGTACCCTTGGATTGCAAACTCAAAACGTGCTATCGCATTGTTCCTGCACAAAATAACTCCGTTTAACTGCTTTTATGCGATGGGAGTTAGCGATCGCAATTTTTCTTTTAGTTTGGCATATTCAATCGTAATATTGTCTATTCACCATCACTTTCTCCCATTGTTTTAATAATTAGAGCTTTAATAACTTGTATTTCTACCAGTTATCAGTTGTTAAAGAATGATATCTCAACAAGAGTTGTTGCAGTTGGATCATCTAGTAAGTTAAATCCACCTCAAGTGTTGAGGGAGCCTCGACATAGTGGGAGGATTGTGAACACTTCTGTCCGTTATATGGGTTTATCGAAAATCCTAGCTATAGTAGTTGACAAACATGTTGAGGATCCATTGTTTTATAAGAAAGCAAAGGAAGATGTTGACAAATATGAGTGGATCAAAGCTATGGATCTTGAAATGGAGTCAATGTACTTCAATTCAGTTTGGGACCTTGTAGATCAACGTGATGAGATTAAATCTATAGGTTGCAAATGGATCTACAAGAGAAAATGGGGTGCTAATGGGAAGGTGCAAACCTTCAAGGCTAGACTAGTGAAAGGGTTATACCCAAGTTGAGGGAGTCGACTATGAGGAGACTTTCTCACCTGTTTCCATGTTAAAGTCTATATGAATCATCATGTCCATTGCCTCATATTATGACTATAAGATTTGGCAAATGGACGTTAATACTGCTTTTCTTAATAGAAACCCATGTTAAAATCCAAGGTCAAGAGCAAAAGGTTTGCAATCTTAATCAGTCTATTTGTGGACTGAAGCAGGCTTCTCAATCTTGGAACATAAGGTTTGACACTGCAATCAAATCTTATGGCTTATTGATGAGCCTTGTGTATATAAAAAAATCATCAATAGTTTAGTAGCTTTCCTAATATTGTATGTAGACGATATCCTACTTATTGAGAATGATGTAGGTCTACCAATTGAAGTTAAGAACTGGTTAGCAACCCAATTCCAAATGAAAGATTTGAGAGAGGCTTAGTTTGTTCTAGAAATTCAAATCTTTAGAGATCGAAAGAACAAAATGCTAGCTCTGTCTCAAGCATCGTACATTGATAAAATGCTTGTCAAATATTCGATGCAAAACTCCAAGAGAGGTTTACTACCTTTTAGGCATGGAGTAATATTGTTTAAGGAACCATGTCCTAAGAGACCTCAAAAGGTTGAGAAATGAGACAGATCTCCTATGCATCAGCTGTTAGTAGCCTAATGTATGTGATGTTATGTACTAGACCTGAGATCTAATATACGGTGGGGATATTTAGTAGATATCAGTCTAATCAATGATATGATCACTGGACCACCGTTAAAAATATCCTCAAGTATCTAAGAAGAACAAGGGATTACGTGTTCGTGTATGGTTCTAAAGATCTGATTCTTACGGGATAAACAGACTTTGATTTCCAAACTGATAAGGATTCTAGGAAATCCACATCAGCATTAGTGTTCACTCTTAATAGAGGGGCAGTAGTCTATAGGAGCACCAAACAAGGGTACATTGCTAACTTCACCATGTAGGCTGAGTATATAGCGGCTTGTGAAGCTGCTAAGGAAGCTGTTTGGCTCAGGAAATTCTTGACTAATCTGGAAGCCGTTCCAGACATGTCAAAGCCCATCACACTTTATTTTTATAATAGTGGTGTTACGGCTAATTTTTTAGAGCCTATGAGTCACAAGCACGAGAAGCACATAGAGCGGAAGTATCATCTTATCTGAGAGATTGTGCATCGAGGGGATGTGATCATCATGCAGATAGCTTCGAAGCATAACATTGCTGATTCATTTACAAAGGCCCTCACGACTAAGGTATTTGAGGGTCACCTATAGAGTATGGGTCTATGGAAGGGGCCACGTTTAGATTAGGGCAAGTGAAACATTTTTACTGGGCATGTTATGCCCTAGTTTATGATTTGTGTACTTTGTATATTAGTTTGACTTATATATATTGTACACCCAACTAGCTTTAGGTCAAGTGGAAGATTGTTGGGTTGATGCCTGATGACGGGAAATTAGAAGTCAAATTATTCAACAACTAAAATCTCGTGGACGCAATATGCAATGTATGTTCTTAAGTTATGTGTTGATAGTCATGCGTCGATGGTCATGCATTGGAATGGTTATGCATTAACAAATGTATGCGATAACTATGTGTCCTGTCACAAGTTTTCTTGCGCTCATGCCAAGTATAACGTGAACGCAAGTTTCTCGGGTGATCCGAGGTCGAACTCAGGGACTTGTAGCAAAATGAATGCGGTAATGTGCATACGGCGGTTTAAATAAAAGAATGGAAGGGAGGTTGCTAAGTTAATCCTACTCCTACTCCTATCTAACAAACAACGCAATGAGAATATGCATGAAAGGTAGAGACACGACAACTCTTGACATGAATAAATGAATGGAAAAATAGATAAAATACGGAGATGATTTCATTGCAACCCTTAAGAGTGACTGCAAGGGCAACCTTAGTCAACGCAAGCCATGAAATCATGCTACACACACGTGAACCTAACTTTAGGACGTATGCGGTGTATCTGCGATATTGCCGAGAA